>NC_063446.1:73336186-73636186 GCF_020379485.1 Brassica napus
TAAAATGTATCCGATTATTTGGATTTATATGAACCTATTGACTTTAGTAGAGATTCTTAAAAACTTCAAAATAAACGATATTATTGATGCCGATCGAGCTTGTTATCTCCGCCTGCTAATTTGTTTCGTATTTTTAAGTCCTTCACGTGAGATCACTCTTGATAGAGCTACATATATTTGGTTATGGCTGAATACTCTTCGAGGTAGATAGAGGGCAACTTGTTTAAGACTTTTCCCTTGAATTTTATTGACTGTTGTTGCATAGGACAACCGTAAAGGTATTAGTGCCTGCATAACATTAATGGATGGGTGTTCCGTTGGGTGACAATTGAATCTTCAGAATGAGAACTTTGTTTCCGACATGTATATCTGTCATGATTTCAACCTTTAATGATATTGTTCCCAAGTCGTGTAACAACTAACCTTGTTCCACTTCATAGACCGTTTTCAGTTTTATATTCCGTTAAAATCATCTAAGGTGCTCCAACTCTCGACATGACTTGTGGTTTGGCAGTCCGATGAATTTGAGAAAGTTAAGATACTCTTGGATATAGTTTGACGTCCAATCTCCATCAGATGTTGACTCATTTGCAATAGTATCAGAGCTAAAGTATTCTTTCTCATAAGGCACCATTGAAACTTGAAAGCATGTAATTGTTAATTTCTGTCGGTGTTACGTCGTTGCCGCCGAAAAATCGTGGCTAAAACAAAAAAAAAAAACAAGGTTTAGCCACAATCTAGCTACAATTCAAAAATAGCCACGACTACAGAAAAAAAAAACGTAGCTCAATCGTGGTTCAAATAGCCACAATATGGTTAGGTAATAAATATGGTACATTTACCATGGTTTTTAGCTACAAAATAATATTGACTATATATCTAGTCACGCTTTTGCCACGCTATTTCATTGGCTAGTGTATTAGCCACAAAATTTAAGGTTTAGGATTAACGGTCACAATTTTGCCACATAATTTTTGGCTATATTAGTTTTTTCTATACTCTAAATCTCAATCTTAAATTATATATATACTAATACTAAATCCAATGTCCAAATATTATATTTTAAAATTTTAAGCTCAAATATTACACTTAAACTCTAAATCTAATTTTTTACCCAAACTATATACCTCACAAACACTATACAAACCCTAACAATAATACTTTTACATTTAAATTCTAAATCGTAAACATAAACCTTAAACTTAATCTTTTTCAAAACTTAATCTCAAACTACATACTGCAGCAGTTAATTATGTTTCCATTCAATACCCTAGTTTGTTTTCATTACCTAACAACAAAACCCATAGAACATGTATGTAAATAGCCGTTGGAATTGGAAACCACAATATCAAAACTTCTTTAAAAAAAATGAAGAAAAGCATTCTAATTTGAAAAAGGAATAAAAGAGTCAGAGGTAATACGACATTGACTGCAGTGCTTTCTCTTTCCTATGTCTAACGGCTCCATCGCCTCTACGTTGGGAAATTTTCAAAAAATTGCTCTTCTCACTGTTCCATTTTTCTATCAAAATAAATTAAATTCAAGTTTGATTCTGAATCACTCACTCTGGGGTTCAGACTCATCTTTATAGCAAATGGGTTGTTGTCTCAGCAAGAAACCTTCTCCGATCCCTCTCTCCAGTGGTGATGTTAAATCCCCAGACCCAGTCAAACCCGATGTTAATAAACCCACTAACCGGTGATTGAGCTGCCGGTTAAACCGGCGATCGAGAGTCCTTATCCAGCAGTGGAAGAAGCCAAACCAATTATATCCGAGAAGGTAGAGAAAGAAGAAGAGAATGCTACAAGTAAGGATGTTTCAGCTTCTGTAGCGGTGGAGAAGTCATCCGTGAGGACCTCAAGCTGTACGAAAGAAGAAGTTGACGCGATACTGATCCAATGCGGGAAGCTAAGTCGGAGCAACTCCAAAACAAGAAGATACTCTGGCTCAAAGAGAAGCTTCGATTTTGACCAGAACGAGAGGGACACGTGGCGGCGGCGGCGGAGAAGTGGAAGGGGAGGAGGAGAGAAGGAAGACGACGCCTCAAAGGAATCGTGACCGTGGAGGAGTAGAGCGAGCGAACGGTTCGCCTCGCGAGAGGAGAAGACGAACTCCAAGCAGAGAAAGAGAAAGAGGCGGCGCCGCCGGTGGAAGCAGACGGGTGAGCAGGTCTCCCGCAAAACGATCAGAGGCGATAAACCCTAGTGGCAATTTAGTAATTTCGAGCAACATTAAGTTTGTTACAGTTCCCGCCACGGACCCCTCGAGTAAACGAGTCACTGTTAAGAGGAGCATCGGAGAAGCTTGTAGAACCGCTGCGATGAGTAATGTTCAGCCTCCTCCTCGGAGAAAGCCACTGGGAGTAATCGATCAGAACGCGACAAAAGGAGACAAGAAGAAGAAGATGATAAAGAGAGAGAACGAAGATAAGAGACCACAAGTGATAAGCAGAAGCAGATCGCTGAGGAGATCACGGGACTTCGATCTCAGTCCAGAGACATTGTTGTTGCAATCAAGCGAAGAAGACAAGAGCAGTTACACCGCGCTGTTGCTGAAAGACATTAAGGATTTCCATGGGAAGAGTAGTAATGATGATGATGATGAGGAGGAGGAGGATCCGTTTAGTCGTCTTCCGTCTTGTGTTACTAAAGCTTGCTCCATTGTCGAAGCAGTGGCGGATCTTAACTCCACCAGCTCTGACTTGAACCGGTTTAGATTCACATCTACTGTGAAGAAAGTGGATTTGGTAGAACCGAGATTTGAGAAGTATGTGACTGTGAAGAGAGGTTGTTGTTCGTTGGAGAAGCAAGAATCATGTGGTAGCAACAATCTTACGTGACCAGAGTTCGATTTCTCAGGCAACAACTCTACTACTCTCTGTGTTGTTGCAGTTTCAAGCTTTAGTTTAATTCTTTTTGTTTATTGTATTGCCCCTCCCCCCATGTTTTCATTCACTTCAATCGAATCTTTTCTTCAACATTATGTTGAGATAAAATGGTACTAACATTAAATAGTTAGAAACTTACTGTGAGCGTGTACTACGTATGCAGTACACTGTGATATGGTGGCACAAAAAATATATGTACAGAGATCAGAACCAAATCAGTCAGGGTATTTCCAATTTTGGTAAGTGTCAAAGGTGCCAGTGATGAAAAAAGGAGAGCTTGGTTAGGAATTTGAGAAATATCATTGATGTCAAAGTGCATTAGAGCTTTTGATATAAAGCATAAAAACAGTTGTTGGTTGGCTTCTGTACTGGCACAAGAGATAATTATAAATCCCAGACAGAATAAAAAGCCTTAATTAGATCATTCATCATACAGACAAGTAGCCGCAGATAGTACTCATGTTCAGTCACTTCATGTATCTGTGGAAGTCACTCCTTATTATTGTATCATTGATGAAGCGCTTAGGTGGCTTTCATTTTCGCCACGAGTCTGATTCTTGAATACCACATCATCATCCCACCTGAAAAGACCAAGAAACTATTCTCATTATCTGCCTCCAACAATTGACATAATAATCACAAGATTCATGAAGAAAACAGGATATAACAAAATCCTAACCTCCTTTTAAACACTAAGACCAACATTATCGCAGGGTCCTTACTGGGTTTTTAAGGGAAATGGCCCATTTAAATAATTCAACAGAAAATAAATCAGTCATTACCGATCCTTAAGTAGGTGTTTTTGGCATCGATTTTTAAGTGGGGTTATATACCACGTGTCAAGACGTAAACTATTGTTATTTTATTTTATTTTTTTATTTTCTTTCTTTCTATCTTTTGTTTGCCCTCTTCTTATTCATCGAAGACGCATGCGATGGAAATACCCTAGGATAGCATTAAAAATTTTTTATCACAAATATAGACTCTAAGAATCAAAATGACCAAAATATTTCATTAAAAAGATAAATATACACTTGAACTCCTAAGGTTAACTAATCCAAACCTTAAGGTTTAGAGTTAAGCGGTGGAGATTTGGGTTTGAAGTTTAAAATTTTATAAAATAGAAAATAAATATTAAAAATTTGAAAATAGAAATTTTAAAAATAGTTTCAAAAAGTATTTTCGAATTACAAAAAGAAAATTTGAAAAAAAAAAATCGTAAAAAAAATTCAAAAAAAAATTATAAAAAAGTTCAAATTTGAAACATTTTGGTCATTTTCTTATTTTTTATTTTTTATTTTTTTATTTTTATATATCTAGGATATTAGTGTCATTTTACCAATTAAATGAAACATTTTGGTCATTTTTTTTGTGATCTATTTTTTGTGACCAAAACTTGAAAATTGTCTATTATGAGAATTGCCCTTTTATTTAATAAATAAATTTTATTTAAAAAAAATTTAATTTTTTTTTTAAGAACCTCTAATTAAGAAACTCCCATTGGATCGCTAAAAATGGGAGTTTGTTAACTAAAGTTCTTAACACCACTTAAATACATTTAAACTATTAAATAATCATTAAGGATCTCACTTAAGGATCATGTCATGCTCTAAATGAGGTTGGAGAGTGGGTTTCCTTCGAGAATACCTCGTCAATCAAGATGCAGTTAAAACAGAGAAACAAAAGGAAGAATCTCCAGTGAAAAATACTTCAAAATATATGGTTTACATTTAGTAGCAGCTTTAGTCTCATGATTACCATCTGGTTCCGAGTTGATAATACTTTGGCATACTCACAGTAATTGGTAACTGGTTTATGGTATCAGCGTCACTATTACAATGGAACGCTTTATTTGATATGGACTTGTTGTTGTTCACTTGTTTCCTTAGCTCAATGTCTTTATAACATTTTGTATTATGAATCTGCAGGTATTTCATATGCCTTTATGACAGTCTTTCATCTTAAAACAAGTTTCACCAGGAATGTAAAAAACATGAGAACAAAAGTCTGGGATGTATCGTTTCTTTTTTTAAGACTCTTGTTCATCCTCAAAACTATATGCTTAAGTTCTTCAAGTTTCGAGTTATCCTTTTGGCGTAATATACAGTTCACGGTTATCAACAGTTGAGTGTATCAGTGTCATTTTGCTGGCAAGATGGTAGTTTTCATGCAAATGTCTGATCTTAATCATATGGGTCTCTTAGATCATCATTTCTGTTTTCTTCAAAAACTCCTCTCAGAGATTCTTTTAGTAACGAGAAAAAAGTTCCTTGTGATAAAACAAATATTAATATATCAGTAAATTGTAAAAGGAGAAGTTGTTGAGAAGTCTTTTTCTCTCTAGGAACCCAAGTGGGTATGAGTTGTATCCAGTAAACTAAAGGGTGAGTGCATCGATAAGTGAGATTTAAAAGTCTAAACACGTTTGATTAAAGATTTCTTAACCACTTTCATTGGTTTTCGAGTGCTTCCGCTTGCTTTTAACAAAAGAAAAGGTGTTTTTTATCTCTGTTCTTAGAGAGTAAGAAGGTTTTGGTGGTGGAAAAATTTATTTCGAAGTTCCTGTGCCCATTTAAGCCATGTCGTTAGCCATGGACAGAGCCTTAATGGCTTTGTCGTTAGATGAAGAAGATACCCCGTTTGAGATGCCAGATCTACCAGATTTCACCTCTGCTGAAGAAAATAAACTCAGCCTGATGGGAAGGCTCTTAAACCCAGAGCGACAAAGGATGTCTAATCTCATTATCCAAATGCCCAGAAAATGGCAAAAAGAAGGTAAAGTCAGAGGTATAGCCCTGTCTCAAGAGAAGTTCCAGTTCATCTTCAACTCCGAACACGACCTTCAAGATGTTCTGGACAAGGGAGTTCAGACACATTACGAGTGGGTCATAGTCTTAGAGCGATGGATGGAAAACCCACCGGAAGATTATCTGCAGTACATCCCGCTCTGGGTCAGAATAAGTAACATTCCGGAGACTTTTTACACGGTGGAGGCGATAGGAAAGCTAGGTGACTTTGTGGGAAAGGTTGAACTAGTAGCTTTCGACCCCTCCAAGCCGGTCACGCAGAACTACATCAGGGTGCTGGTGAAATTCAACGTGGCTAACCCTCTAAGGATGTCTAAAGCTCTCACTTACAAAGGCAAATCTTTTGTTATCCACTACAACTATGAGAATGTGCAGAAAAGATGCTTTGAATGCTTCAGACTGAATCATGAGAAGGACTACTGTCCCTTAGTAGTCAGGAAAAGACAAGAAGAAGCGGCCGAAAGGAGAAGTAAAGTCTCCCCCCAGTCTACCCCGCTGCAACCCTTTTTCAAAGAAGGTGATCCACTCAAAGGTGTGCTTGCTGATTACCAAGTCGGTATCAACCCAATGAATGGCAGACCTAAAATTTCAAAAGAGGTTCTTGAAGAGTTGCGAAGATATCTGCTTGCTGACACTGGGGAAAACAGAGAGATAAAGGAGTATAAAATCAAACAATCTGTCAGTCTTGCTGAAAAAGATCCAGTGGCTCAAAAGCTGTGTCTACAGCTGGAGGCTCCACCTCAAGTGACCAAAGAACTCAACAAAGGAAAAGGGCTAGTCTTCGACTACTCCAAGAAATCAGAAACAGAGCAGTCCGGTGCAAGGAGAGAACCAGCTGAGAAACTGATGGCAGCCTCGATCAAAGCCCACTCTTCTCTGATCCTCAAAAGAGACAATGAAGTCTTGCTGTTGCGTGACAAAGAAGAGAGTGATGGTGGGTATTTCTCTTCGCGTTCTGATGAACCTACGGGCTTCAGTGCTGGATTCTATGACTCTGGTTCTGCCGGGTTTGTCAAAAAGCGCTCTTACCAGAGGAAAAGACCCCCCAAAGCTAGAAGAATGCAAAGGAAGTTCACAGAGAAAGAAAGGGGAGAGATACTGGAAGGTCACAGGAGAGAAGGAAAACAAGAGGTGGGATGCAAGAAAAGAAGTGGGAAGGTGAAGGGGAGAGGAGTAGGTCAATCAGCAAGGCACCTTGCATTAAGGTGATCCCAAATGAGGGATCGCCCAAGCTTTAATGAGTATTTTGAGCTGGAATTGTCAAGGCTTGGGGCGGCCTCAAGGTTTGACGATTCAGAGACTCCGGGAGATGCGTCAATACCATTTTCCGGAAATTTTATTTCTTATGGAAACGAAAAACTGTCGGAATGTTGTGGAAGATTTAAAAGTTTGGTTGGGTTATGATCGATACCATATTGTAAGTCCAAGAGGCCTCAGTGGTGGATTGGCAATTTTGTGGAAGAAATCGGTTTCTCTAGATATTAAATTTTCAGACAGAAATGTTATCGACTGTCTTGTAAATTATGGAGATTTCTCCTTTTTTCTCTCTTGCATCTATGGGGAGCCTTCGGCGGTAGGGAAAGATGTGATTTGGGAAAGATTGAATCGCATTGGAGTGCTGAGGAAGGAACCGTGGTGTCTAGTGGGAGACTTTAATGAAATTCAAAATAATGATGAAAAATCGGGAGGCCCCTCGAGACCGGTGGAGTCTTTCTTATCTTTCACTTCCATGCTCAAGATCTGTGGGATGGAGGAACTGGATGCGAAAGGAGATCGCTTCACATGGAGTGGCAAGAGAGGCAATCACTGGGTTCAATGCTGTTTGGACCGCTGTTTTGGAAATAAGGAATGGTTCAAATTATTTCCGTCTTCGAATCAAACTTTCATGGACAAAAGGGGATCAGATCACAGGCCAGTGTGGGTCAAGTTCCGTGCAATGCAAGATAGATTCAGAGGGCAGTTCCGCTTTGATAAAAGGCTGATGCTCAGTATGGAAGTCAAAAAGGAAGTGGAGGGTGCCTGGTCTTGTGCTCGGGGAGATGGGTCTTTATCCTCCAAGATCACAAACTGCAGGAAAGTTCTCTGTGGCTGGAAGAAGAAGCGCATCTTTAATGCAAAAGATAAAATCAACCTCTTACAACAACGGCTGGAGTGGTTCGAATCGAAACCGTACCAATGTCGCTTCATGGTCAATAATCTAAAGAAGGAGTTGATTAGGGCATACAAAGAAGAGGAGATGTTCTGGTGGCAAAAAAGCAGAGATAAATGGCTTACTAGAGGAGATAGAAACACAGATTTCTTCCACAATTCAGTCAAGGTAAGACGCTCTTCAAATTAACTCACAAAGCTAAAGACATGAGAACAAAACTCTGGGATGTATTGTTTCTTTTTTTTTTTAATCTCTTATTGAATCCGAAAGATCCTGAATTTTGGACAGGTTTATCCTCAAAACTCTGCTTCAAGTCTCGAGCTATCTTTTTTGCCTAATATACAATTCATGGTTATCAACAATTGAGTGTGTATCAGTGTCATTTTATTTGGCAAGATTGTAGTTTTCATGCAAATGTCTGATCTTAGTCCACCACCATTGTGAAAAGCAGATTTTCATTTCTGTTTTTGTTTCTGCGGCTAAGTCAAATAATTCTGAAGTTGCAAAGAATTGTTCATGGAAATAGACACCAAATGATCTTATGAGAGGAGAGGGGGAAGCTTCTACTTCTTGGAGACTAAAGCTACCAAATGAGAACCGCTGATTGAACGAGAGAGTTGGAAGCTAAAGGATATATTACGTCAGAACGCTTAAAAAGCTCACAAACATGACAGCGTTTATCAATATTTCCTTCCACGTGTACGGAACAAACTTGACGTTTTGGATTTATGTGCACATATTAATATAATAAAATATTTAATTTTGTATAATTTCTAAACAAAAAGATCATTAACTATTAAATTGACTATATTCCAGTTAATAGAAAAACAAATAGCAGAATATAAACAATTATATAACATAAATTCAGTAAAATTTACATTGAAATTTGAAACAATATTGTAAACATTTTAAAAGAACTAAGCATAATTAATTTGTAATATTAAAATTATCGTGATATTATATTTAAATACTTTAAAATAATAAAATATAACTTATTTATACTATTAAATTTAACCACTTAAAAAAAATATAACTAATTTAAATTTGAAAACTTTAAAGAATTAAATCAACTGGAAATAAACAAGTGATATGGTGTTTTATAGATTTTAGTGTAGTTTTAGTTGAATATTTCTTCATTCTCTAATTCATTTTTTATATCATACTATTTTTAATACTAGCAATAGAGTTGCTCTTTCCTTTTGTTTCCTCAAAATGATTATATATCAGTAGTATAAATTATTGTTTTACTTTTTTTTTGGTGTAAATTATTGTTTTACTTATTATGCCAAATCATTATGTGTCCTTCATTGGATCTCTTTGCTGGCCACATCAGGTTGTCGGTCCGAAACCATAAACAACATATTTAAAATGAAATTTAAAACTGAAATATATCATCATTTTCTTTCCAAAATAATCGTGGAGATTCTTTTGCAAATAGAAAAAAGCTCCTTGCATATGAATAAATATTATTACATCATTTAAGTTGAAATAAGCGAACCTACTCCAACACAAATCCACCACACACACGGACACCACATGCAAAAAAATGAGAATTAGTACACAAACATCATTAACATCAATAATGCAAAACATAACAACTGTACTCAACAATAGCATCACCTAGGCCTGGGCATTTCGGGTATCGGTTCGGTTCGGTTCGGGTATTTCGGGTTTTGGGTAGTTCGAATAAGGGCTAGATGATCCATTTAGTACTTGACCTATTTTCGGTTCGGTTCGGTTCGAATAGTTTCGGGTTCGGTTCGGTTCGGATAGTAAATGTAGGAACCGGAAAATATCCGGAAAAAATTCGGTTCTCATTTGGATCCGGTTCGGGTTCGGATAGTTCAGATAGTTCGGATCATTTGGATAAAATATCGGTTATTTAGGGTAAAATATCAAATAATTAGGATGATTTAGATAAAAAATTTGGAGATTTCGGATTACTTTGGATATTTTGGATAAAACTATCCGGATAGTTTCGGATACTTTCGGGTAGTTTGGATACTTTATAATAATTTAGTTATCCTCAACTATTTTCAGATACTTTTAATAGAATTTTAAATTAAAAATATATATTTAGTGATGTTATATATATATATATATAAAATTAATATTTTTATATATTCGGGTACCCGTTCGGTTCTCGGTTCGGTTCCGGTTCGGTTCGGTTATTTCAGATATAAAATATAGGAACCGTTCGGGTATTTGAAGGTATTGGTCCGGTTCCGGTTTCAGGTATTTCGGTTCGGTTCCGGTTCGCTTCTTCGGTTCCGGTTATTTTGCCCAGGCCTAGCATCACCGTTCTTTAGGTTAAGCAGTTTTGTACGAGCCTCAACATAGCCTCTAGCAAACCGGAAAAGCCCACTTCCTCCGACTATAGGCATTTCTCTAACCTTCGACAACACGGGGTTCCGACCAAGAATCGTGATCGTGCTTCCGTTGTATTTTCCAGTCTTAAAAGCAAAATTCATCCCCACTAAAAAACTAAACTCTTTCTGAGCCGCTCCGGCGTAAAACCCTTGAGCCTGGCCCAACAACGTGGAGTTTATTTGAACTGTTGTCGTCAAAGCGTTGTCGAACATAGTGACTCCTCCGAAGTATGAGGTAGAGTTTGTAACCGGTGGCTTGATTCTGATGGAGCTTGGCTTTGGACCGCTTAAGATGTCGTGCCAATACACTTTGAAATGTGTTAGTTTTTCTTTCTTGTGAAGACCGAGGATTTTACGGTCTATGGTTCTGGCGAAGTCTTCCCCGTCGTCTCCGGCGGAAGATACGGCAGCGAGGAAGATAATTTGGACGGCGAGGAAGAAAATGAGTTTAGCCATGTGTTTTGTTTGTGTTATTATGGTGTACAAACAAGGTGTGTGTGTGTTGTTATTTATACTAGCGGAAGTACACCTTGAGACATGCTCAAATATGCTTGAAGATATGGACCTCTTCAAAGCAAACTCCGCCTTGGCATTCTTCCGTGTCCACTCCTTTGTCGCTTCCGGGGTTGCAGCATTTCCCTTGGTGGTGTTGTGTTGTTACCAACGACGACATCCCATAAGTCCTCACTCACCAGGTATGACTCCATGCATGACTTCCATAACCGGTAGTTAGATTGGTTTAGGATTTCTATTCCCAATCCAACAACACGACCCGTTGATTCCATACTTGGAATAGACCCGAGCTCTCTTTAAAAAACCGATCTTGATGAGCACAAGATTAGCTTGGCTCTGATACCATGTAAAGAAACCACCTTTGATAGTGCTTAGCACTAGCCCAAGACCGTAATACCCGAGAACCCGAAAGAAACAAGAAAACTTCCAAGTATGAAGAATAATATGGAAGAACTCTCAAAGAGATTTAGAGAACTTTGAGTAGAACACTCTTTCTTTAAGAAAACTTTCTTATATTTTACTTGTTCAACTTCTTTTTTTTTTACAAATGAGAGGATGAAGAGGTATTTATAGCCTCCTAAACTCTATTCCAAATACTAGGATGTGGACCCCCCCCGCGAGATCGCGGGAGGAAAATAAATGTTAAGTTTTCAATATTATTTTAAAATGATTATACATCAAATGTTTAAATAAATTAAAATTATTTTTATTGATATAACTTAAAAAACTAAAGATAAAAAATAATATTCTAAATACCGTATTATAAAAAATATTGAAAATACTAATTCTAAAGTGACGCAACGCTTCAAAAGTATTAGGTTTAATAATCAATATTACTTTTAAATATTATTTTAGAAATGATTATATATTAAATGTTTTAAAATGATAATATATAAATTTTTGTTAATATATATATATATATATATATATATATATATATATAATATAGTTAAAAATTAAAAAGATTGAAGATGAAAAATAAGATTATACGAATTTGATTTTAGATAAAATATATTAACTAATGTCAAAGTGGCAATTGGTGTGATTTCTTTGGTCAAACAATTGTTGTATATAAATGATTTATTAAAGTGATGCCATTGGTGTATATATAAATATACTAAAATACTAATGTCAAAGTGATGCCTTTTTTTAAAGATATTAATATACTAATGTCAAAGTGACGCCATTAGTGTATATTATATATTTAATATATAAAAAATATTACTTTTATTGCATTTGACATTCTATGTCCACCTGTTGGTAAAACATTGCAGCACGTGCATGTCTAATAAAGTTTTACAACAATATTAATATTCTCAAAACTTTTATAGTATTTTATATAACTGAATTTTATTTTTTGGCAATATTTTTATAATTGATTAATATTCAAAGATTAAATAACCCGAAGCGTGAATTTGTTGGTTAATGAGTAATAAACATTTTCTGAGTATTTTCACCATTGTAAATCATTGAGTTATACAAATCCTCTTGGAACCAAAAACCCATTGCCCCACGTGAAACCATTAGCCTTTGTTTCATTCCAGTCATCTCATTTCACCCAAAACGTTTGTTTATGTTTAATGCTAATACAGACTTCACCATCGCTCTCTCCCATCTACTCTTCATCTATTGGCTTTTTTTTGGTTGAGGAAGAACAACCGTTGTTGTCGTCACCGGACACAACTACCGGAAGAAGCAGCCGTGCCATCAAAATCCAACGAAATGGATCCAAATGATGGAGACGTGGAGGAGACAACACGGAGATCAAAATGAGACCTGCAATCTGATTTATTTTACAATGGAAATTGCATATAAAAAAATAATAAATCTGAGACTGGAGTTACTCTACCTTTTAAAATGAGACTTGCAATCTGATTTTAGAATCCTAACGTCCTGGCGACAACAACAAAGGTCGCTTGCGATAGTTTATGCAATAGTGGTTTTGTATTAACTGATCTTAAACAAATGGAATGAAAGGCTCTGAAGAAAAAACAAATGAATCAGATATTTCTTTCATACAACACGGAAATTAAATGTATAAATCGCAAGTTACGTCGTTAATTATTCAGTCGAAATATCTCTCAAATCCCTGATTTCCACTCACTGTCTGACCCCTATATTTAGTGACTTTATAATGAGTGTCGTCTTGTGTATTTTCTTATACAAATACTAATGATTTTCTGTAATACAAACTTCCCCATGCGAAACTCGTGATACGTTAACGATATTTATTTAAAAGTAGTAAGGCTTTGATCTCTACTTCTTAAAAACCATCAAAACCTAGTGGTAACTCTCACCGTAAACAGATCAACTATTCAATAATGACTGTGACTTAAAAGGAAGGAGAAGATGACATACCTTGACAGAGATCAAAAACAAATACAGAAAATGAAATAGAAGATGAATAACCAAGTATATTTTTAATAGATTTTTGCTGTAAAAAGTTCAATATATAGATCATGAAAAGGTACATCAAGGACAACTCTAGAAGGTGTGTGTTTTTTCAGATGAAAAGTCTTCAGAAAAAGTTGCGATACGACTTAAGAAATACACCAAAATAATTTTGGACCATTAGATAATTAAACAAACAATTACGGCCGTCGGATTGTATCTCTTCAGATTTTTTGAAAAATTATTTTAATTAGGAAAATTTATGTTGCTAAGGGATGCATTGTTTTAAATAATAATGAAAACGTATGTTTGTTAAGGGATGTGTTGCTTCGATATATAAAAATACTTAAAATTAGGAAAAATTATGTTTGTGAAAGGACACATTAATTAAATAAATAAAGAAAGTTTTGTCAAATATAATTTTTTGGCTGACAATAGTGAATTCAACGAAAGTGTTTTATGTCTTTTAGATGATAAAAACAAATAATTCTGACTATTGGGTTGAATGTTTAAATAAATTATGAAAATGTATGTTGGTTAAAGGATGTGTTGTTTAGATGAAAATGTATGATTTGGGTTTTTTAAAAAGATGTGTTGTTTCAAATAGATGACGGTTGAAAGAAGAGTTGCCATTGTGTCTCTTAAAAAGATGTGTTGTTTAAAATAGATGTCTGTTGATAGAAGAGTTGCCAAAAAAATTGATGACATCATCATCTATAGAAAGAGTGTTTTATATCCATAAGATCATAAAATATGAAAAATGTTGACCATTGGATCAAACTTTTTTTTTTCCTATAAAAAATTGATGACGTCAGCTGTTAACACAAAATTGGTTTGCTATTATATATAGATATGCTGAGTTTTAGAGATGTTTGGAGAGTAATGATTTCGTATTATTTTATTTGTAGATTTTTTTTTTTTAAATGTGGATCTATTTTAGGGAACAGTGATTCTCGTGAATGGAAGAATTTGGGTCCAAATTGTGACATAGGGAATTGAGTGGAGTACGTAGTCAAATCCTATCCATTCTTTGGAAATTATACTATTTATAGAAAATTTTCGTTAGAAAAATATTTCTTATCAAAATTGATATAGAACAAAAAAAAATAAATATTCATTTTCATTCATTTCATTTTGTTCCTATTCATTCTTTTTGTTTTCATTTTTATTTCTATTTTAATGATGACCGGTTAGATTATATCTTTTTATTTACAACAATTTAAATGTAAAATATACGAGGAAGGTTATGTATGGGGTGAAGGGTGTGAAACTGTGAGGTACTAGTTATCAAATTATCATAATCATTGCATCATCGACTAGTATGATTTTCTTTGCATCATTGACTAGTATGCTTTAAGGCGAAGTCATAATAGAACTTTTTTGTTGTCATTTTTCTCAAAACAAAATCTGAAAATAAACCAAATCATTTATTTGGTCAACAAATTAAATTACGGATAAATAGTTGAGTGAATGAGATTGGTAGTATTATTAATTCATATACAGCTTTTGTTTTCATTTTTTGAAGACAAATCTTGAAAATAAAGAAATACTTGCAAATTAATATTTTTAATTATGTCGACAACTAGTGTTGTCGACACTCGACACAATGTGAAAATCTCTATATATACTTAGATTTGGCCAACTATTATGTATTTTGACTTTTAAATTATAAACATATTTAGAACATTTATTATCAAACGATTACCCCATTATTAAATTAACAATGTTATATTAATATTTTTCTGTAGTGGACAACAATCCCCACCAGCATATACATACATGGTCATCATGGGTGTCGTTTTCTGTGCAGTATTTTTCACGCTTCTGCTTTATTCGCTTTCTCTTGTTCTCTTCGAAAAGTTTTCATTCCTTTTTGCTATATAACGAAATTTTAATGACATTCTTGAGACAGCTTTCGTCAAATTATGAACCGTTTAATACGTAATTCGAATTTAAAACAATTTAAAACCTTTGCAGAGTTATTGAGCTTGTCGTGGTTACCTACCAGCAACGTGGCAAGTATGGACAGGAGGTGCATCCATTCGTTTATTCCATTCCGAGTTATATACATATTTAGTCCACAAAAATTGGAAACTCTAAAATACAGTTATTAAGGTTCAAAAAAAAGTAAAGTATAAATATAGATTATATTATTATTTAACAAAGCTAAAAGTATATCTCCACATATTTTTCTCATTGTACATCTAATAGCTAAATGATTAGGAATATCACTATCCAAAATATTCAGAAACATTTCCTATAGATGATTTCTTCAAAAAATACACTAGTGCATTATACCTTAGCAGACTTTTCAACTATGGACCTGTCATGTTTAACGACCATATTTTCTCCACAGTAGGCTGAAGAATGTTTGGTAACACTTGAATCCTGTATTTGGTTCAATAAGATTCATGATGAACCTTGGTGTAGGATGCTCTTTTGAAAAGAAATGTTAAATTAGCTGTTTTAATAAGTTATTAAAAATGTATTCCGATTATTTGGATTTATATGAACCTATTGACTTTAGAGATTCTTAAAAACTTCAAAATAAACGATATTATTGATGCCGATCGAGCTTGTTATCTCCGCCTGCTAATTTGTTTCGTATTTTTAAGTCCTTCACGTGAGATCACTCTTGATAGAGCTACATATATTTGGTTATGGCTGAATACTCTTCGAGGTAGATAGAGGGCAACTTGTTTAAGACTTTTCCCTTGAATTTTATTGACTGTTGTTGCATAGGACAACCGTAAAGGTATTAGTGCCTGCATAACATTAATGGATGGGTGTTTCCGTTGGGTGACAATTGAATCTTCAGAATGAGAACTTTGTTTCCGACATGTATATCTGTCATGATTTCAACCTTTAATGATATTGTTCCCAAGTCGTGTAACAACTAACCTTGTTCCACTTCATAGACCGTTTTCAGTTTTATATTCCGTTAAAATCATCTAAGGTGCTCCAACTCTCGACATGACTTGTGGTTTGGCAGTCCGATGAATTTGAGAAAGTTAAGATACTCTTGGATATAGTTTGACGTCCAATCTCCATCAGATGTTGACTCATTTGCAATAGTATCAGAGCTAAAGTATTCTTTCTCATAAGGCACCATTGAAACTTGAAAGCATGTAATTGTTAATTTCTGTCGGTGTTACGTCGTTGCCGCCGAAAAATCGTGGCTAAAACAAAAAAAAAAAAACCAAGGTTTAGCCACAATCTAGCTACAATTCAAAATAGCCACGACTACAGAAAAAAAAAACGTAGCTCAATCGTGGTTCAAATAGCCACAATATGGTTAGGTAATAAAATATGGTTACATTTACCATGGTTTTTAGCTACAAAATAATATTGACTATATATCTAGTCACGCTTTTGCCACGCTATTTCATTGGCTAGTGTATTAGCCACAAAATTTAAGGTTTAGGATTAACGGTCACAATTTTGCCACATAATTTTTTTGGCTATATTAGTTTTTTCTATACTCTAAATCTCAATCTTAAATTATATATATACTAATACTAAATCCAATGTCCAAATATTATATTTTAAAATTTTAAGCTCAAATATTACACTTAAACTCTAAATCTAATTTTTTACCCAAACTATATACCTCACAAACACTATACAAACCCTAACAATAATACTTTTTACATTTAAATTCTAAATCGTAAACATAAACCTTAAACTTAATCTTTTTCAAAACTTAATCTCAAACTACATACTGCAGCAGTTAATTATGTTTCCATTCAATACCCTAGTTTGTTTTCATTACCTAACAACAAAACCCATAGAACATGTATGTAAATAGCCGTTGGAATTGGAAACCACAATATCAAAACTTCTTTAAAAAAAATGAAGAAAAGCATTCTAATTTGAAAAAGGGAATAAAAGAGTCAGAGGTAATACGACATTGACTGCAGTGCTTTCTCTTTCCTATGTCTAACGGCTCCATCGCCTCTACGTTGGGAAATTTTCAAAAAAATTGCTCTTCTCACTGTTCCATTTTTCTATCAAAATAAATTAAATTCAAGTTTGATTCTGAATCACTCACTCTGGGGTTCAGACTCATCTTTATAGCAAATGGGTTGTTGTCTCAGCAAGAAACCTTCTCCGATCCCTCTCTCCAGTGGTGATGTTAAATCCCCAGACCCAGTCAAACCCGATGTTAATAAACCCACTAAACCGGTGATTGAGCTGCCGGTTAAACCGGCGATCGAGAGTCCTTATCCAGCAGTGGAAGAAGCCAAACCAATTATATCCGAGAAGGTAGAGAAAGAAGAAGAGAATGCTACAAGTAAGGATGTTTCAGCTTCTGTAGCGGTGGAGAAGTCATCCGTGAGGACCTCAAGCTGTACGAAAGAAGAAGTTGACGCGATACTGATCCAATGCGGGAAGCTAAGTCGGAGCAACTCCAAAACAAGAAGATACTCTGGCTCAAAGAGAAGCTTCGATTTTGACCAGAACGAGAGGACACGTGGCGGCGGCGGCGGAGAAGTGGAAGGGGAGGAGGAGAGAAGGAAGACGACGCCTCAAAGGAATCGTGACCGTGGAGGAGTAGAGCGAGCGAACGGTTCGCCTCGCGAGAGGAGAAGACGAACTCCAAGCAGAGAAAGAGAAAGAGGCGGCGCCGCCGGTGGAAGCAGACGGGTGAGCAGGTCTCCCGCAAAACGATCAGAGGCGATAAACCCTAGTGGCAATTTAGTAATTTCGAGCAACATTAAGTTTGTTACAGTTCCCGCCACGGACCCCTCGAGTAAACGAGTCACTGTTAAGAGGAGCATCGGAGAAGCTTGTAGAACCGCTGCGATGAGTAATGTTCAGCCTCCTCCTCGGAGAAAGCCACTGGGAGTAATCGATCAGAACGCGACAAAAGGAGACAAGAAGAAGAAGATGATAAAGAGAGAGAACGAAGATAAGAGACCACAAGTGATAAGCAGAAGCAGATCGCTGAGGAGATCACGGGACTTCGATCTCAGTCCAGAGACATTGTTGTTGCAATCAAGCGAAGAAGACAAGAGCAGTTACACCGCGCTGTTGCTGAAAGACATTAAGGATTTCCATGGGAAGAGTAGTAATGATGATGATGATGAGGAGGAGGAGGATCCGTTTAGTCGTCTTCCGTCTTGTGTTACTAAAGCTTGCTCCATTGTCGAAGCAGTGGCGGATCTTAACTCCACCAGCTCTGACTTGAACCGGTTTAGATTCACATCTACTGTGAAGAAAGTGGATTTGGTAGAACCGAGATTTGAGAAGTATGTGACTGTGAAGAGAGGTTGTTGTTCGTTGGAGAAGCAAGAATCATGTGGTAGCAACAATCTTACGTGACCAGAGTTCGATTTCTCAGGCAACAACTCTACTACTCTCTGTGTTGTTGCAGTTTCAAGCTTTAGTTTAATTCTTTTTGTTTATTGTATTGCCCCTCCCCCCATGTTTTCATTCACTTCAATCGAATCTTTTCTTCAACATTATGTTGAGATAAAATGGTACTAACATTAAATAGTTAGAAACTTACTGTGAGCGTGTACTACGTATGCAGTACACTGTGATATGGTGGCACAAAAAATATATGTACAGAGATCAGAACCAAATCAGTCAGGGTATTTCCAATTTTGGTAAGTGTCAAAGGTGCCAGTGATGAAAAAAGGAGAGCTTGGTTAGGAATTTGAGAAATATCATTGATGTCAAAGTGCATTAGAGCTTTTGATATAAAGCATAAAAACAGTTGTTGGTTGGCTTCTGTACTGGCACAAGAGATAATTATAAATCCCAGACAGAATAAAAAGCCTTAATTAGATCATTCATCATACAGACAAGTAGCCGCAGATAGTACTCATGTTCAGTCACTTCATGTATCTGTGGAAGTCACTCCTTATTATTGTATCATTGATGAAGCGCTTAGGTGGCTTTCATTTTCGCCACGAGTCTGATTCTTGAATACCACATCATCATCCCACCTGAAAAGACCAAGAAACTATTCTCATTATCTGCCTCCAACAATTGACATAATAATCACAAGATTCATGAAGAAACAGGATATAACAAAATCCTAACCTCCTTTTAAACACTAAGACCAACATTATCGCAGGGTCCTTACTGGGTTTTTAAGGGAAATGGCCCATTTAAATAATTCAACAGAAAATAAATCAGTCATTACCGATCCTTAAGTAGGTGTTTTTGGCATCGATTTTTAAGTGGGGTTATATACCACGTGTCAAGACGTAAACTATTGTTATTTTTATTTTTTTTTATTTTCTTTCTTTCTATCTTTTGTTTGCCCTCTTCTTATTCATCGAAGACGCATGCGATGGAAATACCCTAGGATAGCATTAAAAATTTTTTTATCACAAATATAGACTCTAAGAATCAAAATGACCAAAATATTTCATTAAAAAGATAAATATACACTTGAACTCCTAAGGTTAACTAATCCAAACCTTAAGGTTTAGAGTTAAGCGGTGGAGATTTGGGTTTGAAGTTTAAAATTTTATAAAATAGAAAATAAATATTAAAAATTTGAAAATAGAAATTTTAAAAATAGTTTCAAAAAGTATTTTCGAATTACAAAAAGAAAATTTAAAAAAAAAAATCGTAAAAAAAAATTCAAAAAAAAATTATAAAAAAGTTCAAATTTGAAACATTTTGGTCATTTTCTTATTTTTTTATTTTTTATTTTTTTTATTTTTATATATCTAGGATATTAGTGTCATTTTACCAATTAAATGAAACATTTTGGTCATTTTTTTTTGTGATCTATTTTTTGTGACCAAAACTTGAAAATTGTCTATTATGAGAATTGCCCTTTTATTTAATAAATAAATTTTATTTAAAAAAAATTTAATTTTTTTTTTAAGAACCTCTAATTAAGAAACTCCCATTGGATCGCTAAAAATGGGAGTTTGTTAACTAAAGTTCTTAACACCACTTAAATACATTTAAACTATTAAATAATCATTAAGGATCTCACTTAAGGATCATGTCATGCTCTAAATGAGGTTGGAGAGTGGGTTTCCTTCGAGAATACCTCGTCAATCAAGATGCAGTTAAAACAGAGAAACAAAAGGAAGAATCTCCAGTGAAAAATACTTCAAAATATATGGTTTACATTTAGTAGCAGCTTTAGTCTCATGATTACCATCTGGTTCCGAGTTGATAATACTTTGGCATACTCACAGTAATTGGTAACTGGTTTATGGTATCAGCGTCACTATTACAATGGAACGCTTTATTTGATATGGACTTGTTGTTGTTCACTTGTTTCCTTAGCTCAATGTCTTTATAACATTTTGTATTATGAATCTGCAGGTATTTCATATGCCTTTATGACAGTCTTTCATCTTAAAACAAGTTTCACCAGGAATGTAAAAAACATGAGAACAAAAGTCTGGGATGTATCGTTTCTTTTTTTAAGACTCTTGTTCATCCTCAAAACTATATGCTTAAGTTCTTCAAGTTTCGAGTTATCCTTTTGGCGTAATATACAGTTCACGGTTATCAACAGTTGAGTGTATCAGTGTCATTTTGCTGGCAAGATGGTAGTTTTCATGCAAATGTCTGATCTTAATCATATGGGTCTCTTAGATCATCATTTCTGTTTTCTTCAAAAACTCCTCTCAGAGATTCTTTTAGTAACGAGAAAAAAGTTCCTTGTGATAAAACAAATATTAATATATCAGTAAATTGTAAAAGGAGAAGTTGTTGAGAAGTCTTTTTCTCTCTAGGAACCCCAAGTGGGTATGAGTTGTATCCAGTAAACTAAAGGGTGAGTGCATCGATAAGTGAGATTTAAAAGTCTAAACACGTTTGATTAAAGATTTCTTAACCACTTTCATTGGTTTTCGAGTGCTTCCGCTTGCTTTTAACAAAAGAAAAGGTGTTTCTTATCTCTGTTCTTAGAGAGTAAGAAGGTTTTGGTGGTGGAAAAATTTATTTCGAAGTTCCTGTGCCCATTTAAGCCATGTCGTTAGCCATGGACAGAGCCTTAATGGCTTTGTCGTTAGATGAAGAAGATACCCCGTTTGAGATGCCAGATCTACCAGATTTCACCTCTGCTGAAGAAAATAAACTCAGCCTGATGGGAAGGCTCTTAAACCCAGAGCGACAAAGGATGTCTAATCTCATTATCCAAATGCCCAGAAAATGGCAAAAAGAAGGTAAAGTCAGAGGTATAGCCCTGTCTCAAGAGAAGTTCCAGTTCATCTTCAACTCCGAACACGACCTTCAAGATGTTCTGGACAAGGGAGTTCAGACACATTACGAGTGGGTCATAGTCTTAGAGCGATGGATGGAAAACCCACCGGAAGATTATCTGCAGTACATCCCGCTCTGGGTCAGAATAAGTAACATTCCGGAGACTTTTTACACGGTGGAGGCGATAGGAAAGCTAGGTGACTTTGTGGGAAAGGTTGAACTAGTAGCTTTCGACCCCTCCAAGCCGGTCACGCAGAACTACATCAGGGTGATGGTGAAATTCAACGTGGCTAACCCTCTAAGGATGTCTAAAGCTCTCACTTACAAAGGCAAATCTTTTGTTATCCACTACAACTATGAGAATGTGCAGAAAAGATGCTTTGAATGCTTCAGACTGAATCATGAGAAGGACTACTGTCCCTTAGTAGTCAGGAAAAGACAAGAAGAAGCGGCCGAAAGGAGAAGTAAAGTCTCCCCCCAGTCTACCCCGCTGCAACCCTTTTTCAAAGAAGGTGATCCACTCAAAGGTGTGCTTGCTGATTACCAAGTCGGTATCAACCCAATGAATGGCAGACCTAAAATTTCAAAAGAGGTTCTTGAAGAGTTGCGAAGATATCTGCTTGCTGACACTGGGGAAAACAGAGAGATAAAGGAGTATAAAATCAAACAATCTGTCAGTCTTGCTGAAAAAGATCCAGTGGCTCAAAAGCTGTGTCTACAGCTGGAGGCTCCACCTCAAGTGACCAAAGAACTCAACAAAGGAAAAGGGCTAGTCTTCGACTACTCCAAGAAATCAGAAACAGAGCAGTCCGGTGCAAGGAGAGAACCAGCTGAGAAACTGATGGCAGCCTCGATCAAAGCCCACTCTTCTCTGATCCTCAAAAGAGACAATGAAGTCTTGCTGTTGCGTGACAAAGAAGAGAGTGATGGTGGGTATTTCTCTTCGCGTTCTGATGAACCTACGGGCTTCAGTGCTGGATTCTATGAGTCTGGTTCTGCCGGGTTTGTCAAGAAGCGCTCTTACCAGAGGAAAAGACCCCCCAAAGCTAGAAGAATGCAAAGGAAGTTCACAGAGAAAGAAAGGGGAGAGATACTGGAAGGTCACAGGAGAGAAGGAAAACAAGAGGTGGGATGCAAGAAAAAGAAGTGGGAAGGTGAAGGGGAGAGGAGTAGGTCAATCAGCAAGGCACCTTGCATTAAGGTGATCCCAAATGAGGGATCGCCCAAGCTTTAATGAGTATTTTGAGCTGGAATTGTCAAGGCTTGGGGCGGCCTCAAGGTTTGACGATTCAGAGACTCCGGGAGATGCGTCAATACCATTTTCCGGAAATTTTATTTCTTATGGAAACGAAAAACTGTCGGAATGTTGTGGAAGATTTAAAAGTTTGGTTGGGTTATGATCGATACCATATTGTAAGTCCAAGAGGCCTCAGTGGTGGATTGGCAATTTTGTGGAAGAAATCGGTTTCTCTAGATATTAAATTTTCAGACAGAAATGTTATCGACTGTCTTGTAAATTATGGAGATTTCTCCTTTTTTCTCTCTTGCATCTATGGGGAGCCTTCGGCGGTAGGGAAAGATGTGATTTGGGAAAGATTGAATCGCATTGGAGTGCTGAGGAAGGAACCGTGGTGTCTAGTGGGAGACTTTAATGAAATTCAAAATAATGATGAAAAATCGGGAGGCCCCTCGAGACCGGTGGAGTCTTTCTTATCTTTCACTTCCATGCTCAAGATCTGTGGGATGGAGGAACTGGATGCGAAAGGAGATCGCTTCACATGGAGTGGCAAGAGAGGCAATCACTGGGTTCAATGCTGTTTGGACCGCTGTTTTGGAAATAAGGAATGGTTCAAATTATTTCCGTCTTCGAATCAAACTTTCATGGACAAAAGGGGATCAGATCACAGGCCAGTGTGGGTCAAGTTCCGTGCAATGCAAGATAGATTCAGAGGGCAGTTCCGCTTTGATAAAAGGCTGATGCTCAGTATGGAAGTCAAAAAGGAAGTGGAGGGTGCCTGGTCTTGTGCTCGGGGAGATGGGTCTTTATCCTCCAAGATCACAAACTGCAGGAAAGTTCTCTGTGGCTGGAAGAAGAAGCGCATCTTTAATGCAAAAGATAAAATCAACCTCTTACAACAACGGCTGGAGTGGTTCGAATCGAAACCGTACCAATGTCGCTTCATGGTCAATAATCTAAAGAAGGAGTTGATTAGGGCATACAAAGAAGAGGAGATGTTCTGGTGGCAAAAAAGCAGAGATAAATGGCTTACTAGAGGAGATAGAAACACAGATTTCTTCCACAATTCAGTCAAGGTAAGACGCTCTTCAAATCAACTCACAAAGCTAAAGAACAGTCATGGAGTGGAGCAGCGATCTGATGGGGCGAAAGCAGAGGTGGCCATTGAGTACTTCACTAATCTCTTCGAATCCTCCAATCCTAGTTCGTATGAGGATGCTTTTGCAAGTATGATCCCGAAGGTGACTGTCAACATGAACGCTTCTCTCCTTCTCAAAGTCTCAAAGGAAGAAGTTCGTGAAGCCATTTTCTCAATCAAACCAGAGAGTGCCCCTGGACCCGATGGAATGAATGGGCTGTTCTTCCAAAAATACTGGAACATCATAGGAGAGGATGTTACAAAAGAGATCATGAGTGTGTTTGAGTCAGGTACAATGCCTTCAGAATGGAACTTCACATATCTCTGTTTGATTCCTAAAGTCCCAGACCCGGAAAACATGATTGAGATCAGGCCAATAAGCCTTTGCTCGGTTCTATATAAAGCAGTCTCAAACATCATGGTGAAGCGTTTACAACCGTTCCTCAAAGACTTAGTTTCACCCAATCAGTCTGCGTTTGTGAGTGATCGCTCAATCACTGACAATATACTGATTGCACATGAAGCGGTTCATGCGTTGAGAACTCACACTAAGACCTCAAAGGAGTACATGGCTATAAAAACGGACATGTCGAAAGCGTACGATAGAGTGGAATGGTCCTACATATGTTCCCTTCTGAAGGCGATGGGCTTCGACAGTGTATGGGTGAACCTCATAATGATGTGTATCTCTACTGTGACTTATGCTGTCCTCATCAACGACCAACCATTTGGTTTGATCTCTCCTAAACGAGGCATAAGACAGGGTGACCCTCTGTCCCCTTTCTTGTTTGTCTTATGCTCTGAAGGTTTATCCCACCTTTTGGAAGTGGCGGAGAGAAATGGCTTCCTGGAAGGTATGAAATTTCATGAAGCTGGGCCATCTATCCATCACCTATTCTTCGCCGACGATAGCCTCTTTATATGCAAAGCCTCCTGCTCACAAGGAAGAAATCTGAAGCGCATCCTAAACTACTACGGTGAAGCTACGGGCCAAGTAATAAACCTGCAGAAATCTTCGTTAACCTTTGGTAATAACATTCCAGAGTTGACAAAGATGAGCCTCAAACGGATATTTGGTATTTATCAAGAAGGTGGAGCTAGTAAATACCTTGGATTGCCAGAATGCTTCTCAGGCTCGAAGGTGGACCTTCTGGAGTACCTCAAGGACAGAACACAAAACAGACTGGAAGCTTGGTATATAAGGAATCTATCACAAGGTGGAAAGGAGGTACTCATCAAATCCACAGCCTTAGCTATTCCAAGTTTTGCTATGGCTAGCTTCCGGCTCCCCAAAACTCTTCTCAAAAAACTAGCGAGCATCATGGCAAATTTCTGGTGGAGCTCAGACCCTAACCAAAGGAAAATCCATTGGGTATCATGGGAGAAGTTATGCCTACCAAAGAATCTGGGGGGAATGGGGTTCAGAGAGCTTGAATGTTTCAACCAGGCCATGTTAGCCAAACAGGGATGGAATATGATCACTCAACCGGAAGGACTCTTGCAGTCCTTTCTAAAGAGCAGGTACTTCCCAACTGGTGATTTTCTATATGCAGCAGAAGGGATTAGACCTTCTTTTGGCTGGCGTAGTCTATTACATGGAAGGGCCTTGCTGATCAAGGGATTGCAAAAGAGAATTGGCAACGGTGAGAACACTTGTGTATGGACGGACCGATGGGTGAATGACCCGGTTGAGGGGCTGAGAGCTTCTTGGATGATGAACAATCACTTTGAGGTTAATCATAAGGTAGCTTCTCTTATTGATAACACTTCGAAGAGGTGGAATGTGGAGGCTCTACTTCAGGTCTTTGCGATAGGAGACATAGAAATCCTTTTGAGGAACCAGCCGGCTGTAAACAGAGAGGATTTCTATGCTTGGAAATTCAATAAATCAGGAAAATTCTCTGTGAAATCAGCTTACTGGCTCGCATGTGATACCAAGACCAGGGAGAATTGCCCAGAGATGCTAGCTCTTCCCTCTTTGAACCCTCTCAAGGACTCTATATGGAAGGTACTCACTGCTCCGAAAATTAGGATCTTCATATGGAAATCCTTGAGTGATGCAATCTCAGTAGCGGATTTGCTCAGCTCGAGAGGGGTGAAGATGGATAGTCGATGTCAAATTTGTGGGAAAGAGGGAGAATCGATTAATCACTTGTTGTTTCAGTGCACCCTTTCTCGTCAAGTGTGGGCTGAAGCAGGCATTCCACAACCTGAATTTGGCTTTCATGAAACGTCTATCTACCAGAACATCTCGTACCTGGTGGACTTGAAAAAGAGACGGTTGGGAGTGAATGAGAACAAAAGAGCTTGGCCTTGGATAATATGGAGGATTTGGAAGAGCAGGAATGAATTTCTATTCAAAGGGTATGAGTGGTCTGCAAAGGAGATAGCTCAAAAGGCCTTTGAGGATTCGGAAGAGTGGTTTTTGGCTCAGACTATGGAGGAAGAAATAACACAAGCAGAGCCTACTCAGGAGAAGAGAGAAAACTTGAAATGGAGTCCTCCACCAAAGGACTGGACCATGTGCAATATTGGATATGATTGGAACAAACATTCTCGAATCTTGGGTGTGGCCTGGGTAGTAAGGAACCACAGAGGGGTGGTCTTATTTCACAGTAGAAGTTCCTTTGCTCAAATCCCAAACAAGGAAGAGGCTAGACTTCAAGCCATTCTATGGGCAGTGGAGAGTATGGCTAGTCTCAAACTTAGCAAGGTGGTTTTTGCAGGTCAATTTAAGGAGGAATTTGAAGCGGTGATGAAACCTATGGACTGGCCATTGTATGCGTTTCAGAGCGGGGAGATCTCAAAGGCTTTACTGGCGGTGAAGGATGCTCAACTATTGGTAGTTTATCGAAATTCTAATAGATGTGCATCCCTCATTGCTACAAGTGTAACCAGAGAAAATCGTCACCAATCCTATGTGGCTTCGGGTCCTCCTTGTTGGCTTTTTGAGTTGTTCGTGAATGAGAGCAGGTTTTTGTAATCTTGATTGTCTTGGGGTTGAAGTTTGGAGATATCAAGATTTCTAGTTGTTTTGGGATGGGGTTTGTTGGTGCTGTAGTTCGATGTTGTATCGTTCCTTCCCTTTGAGAGGGTCCATATCTGTGATTTTTTATATATAATCAAAACCAGTGTTAAAAAAAAAAAAAATCAGTAAATTGTAAAAGCATCATTCGGGGAGAGTTTTTCAAACTGAGTCTCTTAAAATTTATCTATGTAATTAAATTTTAATATCTAAAAGTAAATATCGCACGTGGTGAACCAATATGGCTGAGAGAGAAATATCATTATGGAAGAAGCATGTGTGGAGCCCGAGTATAGTTCTTGAGGTTGACTTGGCTTGAAGTGATTCAACTCATTGCTCTGGCCTTCTCCTGTGGTCGATAAATTGAAAGTTGCTTTCTCTTTTCTCTTTTTTGGGACCTGCTGATACCCTGCTCTGTTTTTACTTCATGGAACTTTGCTTTTGGACCATAGCCCTCACTTTTCTGAGTTTCTTTAATACAAGGCTACTAAGAGTAAAGAGTGTGATTGGATACCAGTAGACTAAAAAGAGAGTAAATAAAAAAGTAGAAATGGGAGAAAAATCAAAGTGGTGAAAAAAACAAGAAAAAAAAAGAGTGGAAATGTTATTACTCTAGCAAAATACAGTGTGTATAAAACTAGCTACTCGCATAAACCTTTGGCATCTAAAATCTCTCTTATTAAACAATACTACATCGCCGGAAGAAAGAGAAAGTAGATCTATAACCGGGTCCGATGACCGGCCGGCGCTTGAGCGTGCGTGCCGTCACCGGAGCCCCTCAAGCCACCTTTAAAGCTGTTGATTTTCGCTTCGCTCTCGTTCCCTCTCTCCTCCGCTTTGCCTGAGCTCTGGAACAAGACCGCACATGGCGGATCTGTCTCTGGCGTAAAGGCGCGGCCGTGTTAAGGAAGACGCGGTGAAGCTCATCGTTCGGTTACTTGGTTTTGTCTCCGGGAGACGGAGGCTCCTCCAGCTCCGTCGACGCCGGTTCCTGTCCCCGAGAGGTGGAGGCTTCGTCAGCTCTGCCGTCGTCGGTCTAGATCCCGGGGGGTGAAGGCGTTCCTTGCTTTGCCTCGCCGACTTTTGGTTCCCTAGTTCTGTTTTAGGGTTTGGTTTTCTCTTTCCTTTTAGTTTTACGCTTTTGGTTTGGTTACGATTGGTGGAGATCTCTTCGGAGGACGATCGAAGCTCGACCATGGTTAACGGTGATGGTTCGCGTGAAGCTTTCCTCTCGGTGATTGGGATGAATGGTGACGGATGAGATCTCGAACAGTCGATTGATGCTCTCCGATATTGGGTTCACTTGAGTTGAAGATGTTTGCGGTGGTGATGGTGTGGA
This sequence comes from Brassica napus, assembly GCF_020379485.1. Classification (NCBI taxonomy): domain Eukaryota; kingdom Viridiplantae; phylum Streptophyta; class Magnoliopsida; order Brassicales; family Brassicaceae; genus Brassica; species Brassica napus. Next base: position 73,364,229 of record NC_063446.1, read on the forward strand.
GTTAGTGAGCTCCGGTGGAACCGGGTGAATCGACGGTTGGTTACCCGGTGGTGTTTCGAAGTGAGGGAGACGTCGGAGCTGCAGCGTTTGTCAGCGCCGCGGCGGAGCTTCGTTTGTCTCGTAGGGTTCTCGTAGTTGGGCCTTGGGTCCAGTTTTTTGTTGTATTTTTATCCGTTTTTTTGGCTTATGTATGTTGTATTGTGGACTTTTAGGTATGTTAATCAAATATCTATTGATGGGAAAAAAAAATACAGTGTGTGTATTTCTCTCTTTTCAAATTGTAAGTGGAGTAAAAGTTGAAACGTTAATTTCCACTTGATTGGTATAATTTTACTAGACTTAGAGTAAATAAAAAACTAGAGTAAAAGTTTAAGTGCAATACAATCACACTCAAAATAGAAGAAGAGAGTATCTTAAAATATGTAGAGTTTTATGGGAGAGACTCTTTGTCCTTTTTTCTACACTCTTTGTCCTCTAAATAAATATTATTGTAATTAAAAGATTTTTTTATGTGAGATTATTAATGTAGGTGCTCTAGTAAGACACAAAACTAATCCAACAAATCTATCACAAACCATAAGCCAAATGCAACAAGAAAACCATAACTATTACGTCATCAAATTAAATACGATAAAATAGGACAAAGACATGATTAGCATCAATAATGCAAAACATAACAACTGTACTCAACAGTAGCATCACCATTCTGAAAATTAAGCCATTTTGTTCGAGCCTCAACGTAGCCTCTAGCAAACCGGAAAAGCCCACTTCCTCCGATGATCGGCATCTCTCTCACCTCGGACATCGCCCTGTTCCGACCAAGAATCGTGATGGTACTTCCATTATACTTCCCTGTCTTGAAAGCAAAGTTCATCGCCATGAAAAAACCCAACTCCTTTTGAGCCGCACCGGCGTAAAACCCTTGTGCCTGGCCTATTAACGTTGAGTTCATCTCAACTTTGGACGTCAAGGCGTTGTCGATCATAGTGATTCCTCCAAAGTAGGTAGTGGAGTTTGCAACCGGTGGCTGGATTCTGATGGAGCTTGGGTTTGGACCGCTTAAGATGTCGTGCCAATACACTTTGAAATGTGTTAGTTTCTCTTTCTTGTGGAGACCGAGAAGTTTACGGTCTATGGTTCTTGCAAAGTGTTCACCGTCATCTCCGGCGGAAGAAACGGCGATGAGGAGGAAGATTTGCACGGCGAGGAATAAAATGAGCTTAGTCATGTTGTGTTTTTTTTTTTTTATAATGGATGGTTTGTATTGAACAAGAAGGTGTGTGACGTTATTTATATATGTCGAGCTTTAGACATGTTACGAGAGGAAATGATTTTAAAATATTCACTTTGTGGATTCGTTATGGTTTTGTGAATGTGACAACAAACATCATTGACCGACGAATCGAAGAACTTTATATTTTGTTTATAATTTGTTATGATTAAAGATGTGTGAGGCGTGTGAACTGTGAGGTACTAGTTATCATAATCATTGCGTCATCCAGCCGTATGATTTACGGTGAAGTCATACTCAAAACTTTTTTGGTTGTCGTTACTTTTTCAAAAACAAAATCTGAAAAATAAATAAGACCATTTACAGATTAATATTTGTTAATAAAATAAAAGTTTGAATTGGAAATTGGAGAATTTATGAACTATGTATAAAGAGTCAGAATCAAATTTAGTGTGGTATCTGATGTTGGATTATTTTGTAGATGTTATTTAAATTTTTACACCAGTAGTTGAAGAAGTAAAAACTAATATTTAAAATTTATAATTAATTTTCTTTATTGTCAATTAATTTTGAGTTAAAAATCTATCATAAACTAAAATTTTGACATATTTTTCTAAATCAAATCAGTAGTACTATAGTTGTTTTCATAGTTAATAGTATTAGAAACATTCTTCTTTTCTTTCTAAACGTATTCGATCATTATTTTTTTTTGCTCAGACAATACTTAATTTAAAATAACTTAAGTCACAGAGTTTGCTTTCACAAGAAGAGAGTTTTGAAGTGAAAACATAGCATTTTTGGTCGTACTATCAACAACCATATTACAATGTCGAAAAACAAATTTAAAGAAAATAGATGACAAGGATTTACTCAACATACTGATGTTATGGAGAATCCCTTGAGGAGCGATCACATATGTGTTTTTTGTGATCAAATTGATAAGACCTTTTGAATTTCAGAAACAGATCAGGTCCTTGACGTTAAGAGAGATATCAGCTTCCATCGCCGCCTTGAGGGCCAACGCTTCAGCAACTAGGGTCGAGACCACAATTGTACGAGAAGTTGAGCCTTGCAGGAAACTAGTACCAGCAGAGTCTGAGCATATCCTACCCATTCCTCTAGCACAAGATGAACTATTCCAAGATGCGTCAGAAAAACAGAGAATCGCGTTCTCATGAGACTGAGTTTGAGTCACAATAGCAGCGAAGTATTTATGCAAAAAAAGTGGGAGGTTTGGTGTTTGCAGTCGAGTCTTGCCACTCTAGTGCATGTTTCATAGCTTTTCCTAAGACCTCTGTTTCCGAGAAATACTTTTCTTCAAACATCAGTTACTTTCTACTTGTCCATAGCACCCACATGATCCACGGGTACACGGGAGAAGTCAATCCCACTAGTGGGAGAATGATCATTCGGGTGTAAACTTTTAGTAACTCATCAATTGATCTTACAGTCGACAAACCAGGAACAAGTAGCACAAAGACTTTATCCCATAAATTTTTCATAAACGGACAAAGAAACATTGCATGGATATTGGTTTCGATCTTGCCACACCTTTTACACTTTCCATCAACCATAATCTCTCTCTTGAGCAGTGCTTCTCCAATAGCTGCAACATTGTTTTTCAAGTTTGAAAGGAAATTATTTATCAATGGTGAGCATTTGACTTTCCAAACACACTAGTGCCAATTAAAAGCATCTCAGTTCTCTGTCACATTGATCTTAGCTAACGCATACTCTGTTTTGGTGGTATAATTCCCCGACTTCTCAGGCAGCCAAACCAAATTATCGCTCATATCACATGCGCTAGGAATCAACTTCATTATCAGGTCCTCATACTGAGGTAGGTACAACTTTATTTTCTCGACATTCCAGTCTGCTGACTCAGATACTATCAAGTCGCTAACCAGCATATCTTGAGCTTCCTCTAGTGGTGGTTCTACTGAGCATATTTGTTGGCTAGGTTATAATCAATTATCTCTCCACACTTTGACAGATTCTATAGTGCAGCCCAGACCTTGTTTGATTATCTCTCTCCCGGCCAGTATTCTCCTCCAGCCATAGGTTGCTGCATTTGGGACCAAACAGTCAGAAAGTTGTTGTATCGCATTACTTACTCAACAAAGTTCTTCCTAGTAGCGATGACAGGTTCTTCAGCAGTCTCTATGAAAGTTTAGCCAGTGAAGCATCATTGAAGACCTCAATCTCTTTAAATCCGAGTCCACCATCGTATTTTGGAAGTGTGAATTTGTCTCAAGCGACCCAACACATTTTCCTCACACCCGGTTTCATGTCATACCAAAAGCATGTGAGAACCGATTGAATTTGCTTGCACAAAGATTTTGGGAGCTTGAAGCATTGCATAGGTTGGCATCAAAGCTAAAACCGCCTTCAGAAGAACCCTTTTTCCTGTGCTTGAGAGGTACCTAGCTGTCCAGCCATGTGATCTTTGCCTAATGCGGTCCACAATCTCAACGAAAATATCTCTTTTTTTTCTCGCAAAGTGCTCTGGTAGACCTAAGTATTTTTCAATACCACCCTCATTACTAATGTTCAGCTTCTCCTTGACTCTTATCTTTGCTGCCATATTAGTTTTTGAAGAGAAGGTGATAGCAGACTTAGATCTGTTTATACATTGGCCTGATGCCGCATTATATCTGTTGAGAATAGAGGTGAGTGTCCTACAACTCTCAGAGTTCCAAAGAACATCATATTTATTGGCGGAGAGCTTCGTCCAACTTTCACACCCGACAAAATTCCTCTTATCATCGCTTGGCGACACAAATCCGATAATACTTACGTACATAAGATGAATAGATACAGAGACAATGGATCATTTTGGCGGAGTCTTCTCTTGGGGTTCACTTTCCCTTGTCGCCCCCATTTATGAGAAAGGAATATGAGACCGAGGACACACTCCATAAGCCAAGCGATCAGTGTCTCGTGAAAACCCAATCGAGGTAAAACCGCACAAAGGAAACTCCATTATATTCTATTGTACGCTTTGCTCATGTCCGTCTTTACTGACATAGAAACATGTTTTTTCTCCTGATTTCCGTAGATAGTGAATTATCTTGTGGGTAATGAGAACACTATCAGAAATCGCATGATTGAGATCGGATAAATTATGGAGTGCAGCAGAGGTTGCATCCTCTTGAAAAGCAGTTTGGCGATAATCTTATAGTGAATAGTACACAACGCGATGGACCGTATTCAGAACCTGCTTGGAGCTTTTCACCTTCGGGATTAGTCGAATATGGGTTTCTAATACTGTTAATTATTAGATCATTCAAATACAAGTTATTGGTAAGTTCTATAAATCGAATGATTAGATTCAGACAATTACTGTTTTTCTAAAAATATGAATTTTTTTTTCGCTGACGATTATGCAATGATTATTATATATTCAGAATTTAGTATTATAATTATTTTTTTAGAACATTTTATTATAAATCGATTATCCCATTAGTAAATGTGAAATGTTATATTTATTACTTTTAGTTAGTTGACGACGACCGTCAGAATAAACATATATATATGGTCATGGTCAGTTCCGGGAAAGAAACATGTATGGTCATGGTGTCATTTTCTTTGCAGTATTATTCACGCTTTTGCTTTATTCGCTTTCTCTTGTTCACTTCGAAAAGTTTTAATTCATTTCCTTTTTAATATATAACGAAATTAATGACAAATTGTGAACCTTTCAATACGTAATTCGAATTTAAAATATTTAGCTAAAAAGTTATTGAATTTGTCGTAGCTTACCTACAAGCAACGTGGCAGTATGAAACATGTGAGTCGGTAACTCGGTAATAATATATTGGTCTAGTTTATAAATTCATTTTATTTGAAAACAAAAACTGATCGAGCACTACATACAAACAGTACACTGAAAAGCCAGTCTTCCACTTTCTCTTCTCGTTGTCGTCGGCGCCTAGTTAAAACATCTCCGAAAGATACATTATAATTTTAAATATGAAGTTTTTTTCTCTCCAAAAAGGAACTTTTAAACTTCAAATTTGAAGTTTCAAGGAGTGAAACTCTATATTTAAAGTTTCACTATTCAAAACTTCAAATTCGAAGTTTCATATTTTTATTTACATTTTAGTCCCTACAACTACACATTATATTTATAATTCATAAATATTTTATTCTTTATTGTTTTAATCCTTATAAAAATTATATCTCATAAATATTTTTAGTTTTGTTTACAAAATTTAAGTTTACACATAAAATTAAATTAAATTTTAAAAGAAGATTTAAAATATTTAAAACTAGATTTAGATAACAAAAATATACAAAAAAAACTTAACAAAAAAAACCTTTAAAAAATTACATAAAGACACAACTATTACGCATATTTAAATATAACAACAACACTAATGGTCATGTAAGTTTGATCTGTAACCTTCAAAATTTCCAAATATTGTCCAATTTGTTTTGTGTAACTGAAATGGTTGTTGTTGTTGTTGATGATGTCTTTTAGTACAATTTTTTCTTGTTCATATTGAATATATTCACGAGTATTAATATCATCCCTAATCTACAAATTATAAATGAGGAGAGCCATTTTTACTGTGAAATGCACTAGTAGATCATATATGCATTACGAAAAACACTTTTATGGAATAATGTAGTATTTTGCTTGAAGTTTAATATTAATTAAGTTATTCTGTTTAAAATTTTATATTTTAATATAATATTTTATTAGTTAATATTGTTGTAATATGTTTATATATGTGCTAGTTATTTACAAAAAAAAAATTATGAATTCAAATTGATTATGACAAATATAAGGACCATATTATAAAATACAAATAGTTTTGAAATTGAGTTTGAAGTTTTGCTTGAAAAAAAACACCTTTAAACTTCAAATATAAAGCATGGAAAACTTCAAAATAAAGTTCATTTTTGGAGATACTCTTATGTTTCTCTATACATATTAGTCCACAAAATTTGAAATTTGAAAGCTTTACGTGTGGATTGGACAAGTTTTAATCAACTAATCATTAATCAATTAATATTAATAAAATATTTAAGAAAGCATTTAAAACAGTAAATATTATTCAAATAATCCATTTTCTATGTTTTCATATACAGCTTTACGTCTGAACAAGTTTTTATCAACTAATTAACTACTATTAATAAAATATTAAGAAATTTTTTACCAAAAAGAATATTTAAGAAAGTATTCCAAAATGTAAATATTAATCAAATACTCCCTGTCTATATTTTCATATACAATTTTAATAAGAAATCAACTATTGACATATTTGTATATGTTATAAATTATTTAAAGTACTGCCAATCAATTAATATTAAATATATATAGTTTTTACAGCATAACTATTACTCTGCTTGTCTATATTTTGTCACATGTGTAGATTTAAATAAAGCTAAACCTAAATTTACTAAAGCATATGGCTAATCAAATGATGTGGCCCAATTTTTTCAGCAAACTAGAATGGTTGTAAATTTCATGTGGACTTTTGAGGATTTTTGTCTAGAAGCATTGACTTGTGAGTTGTGTGTTGTAGAACGTCGTGAGTTATTTCGGAAAATCCTAAACATAACAAATTAAACATGTCATTTTTTAACATAATTGTATACACTTCAAATTTAGAGATACTCTGTAACTCTGGTATATTTGGTTAACCTTCTTGATACGAATTTGCTAATACCTTAAGTATAGATATCATATTCTATGTCAACCGAACAACACCATATTTTAACGACAAGATTCTTTGCCCATTGAAACGTTAGAAAAAGCACAAGTTCTATAAGGTCCACAGCGTTTTTACATAATTTTGTTTTTACTTATATATTAACTATAGAAGTGCAAATATTTCTCTTTACTCAGTTTTGTTATTACCTCCAAAGTCTAGTTCTTTAAGGCTAAGCTATGCTTGGATTTGTGTATGCTTTCATACGCGGGTTTGGGTACACTGAATTCAGCCATCGACTAACCAAAGAGCCAGTCTTGATAATCCACTTTTGCTAATGGTTTAAGGTTTGCCAAATTTAAAATATTCTTATAAAAAAGAGTATTTAATTAAGCTTTGTAATTTTCAAATACTCTTTATTAAAAATTATCACAATTTCAGATATAATCATCACCATATGTAGAAATAATATTTATAAGTCAATTTTTTTACAGTCCATCAATTTTTATAATTGAAAATTTATTTTTTGACATTCTTTTACTAGTTACTAGGTGATTTTTCAGTGCTAATGCACGGTTTATATATTTCTATAGTAAATATATACTATAATACATGATTGCTATTTACTTTTAATTTTAAATTAATTTATAATTTGTATGCATCAATAATATTAATAATATTATATTAATTTAATTATACATATAATTTTATATAAGTTATATTACAGTCGATTTAGTTATCATTTGGATAAATTAGATTGCATCTCTGAATTCAACTGTAATATTTTTTATTCTATATATTAAAATTTTGATTAATTTCTTATTTTCATTTAGGTGATTGTTTTCTTAGATATGTAAATATATTTAATGAAGATTATGTATAACTTAAGATATAGTATGCTTAGAATGAAATAAAAAATAAACTAATAAAGTGTCTGATTCCAAATTACATAAATTAATATAACGATAATATTTTGAAGTCTATGCACATATAAAAATTTTACAAAAGAACAAAATTGCAACAATTGGTTAATATTTTATTTTTATTTTAATATGTTTTGAGTTGTCCTATGATTTATATTTATAAAATAAATTACTGTTCATATAAAATTATATATTCTTATCGTAGTTAAATCTATGATTTTAGATATAAGTTGGATTAGTCGAGTTACTCATGTTGTGAGTATATTGAGTTACATATAAATGAAGTATAATTATTTTTTATTATAATTAAGTCAAGTCAAATAAAATCAATTTTATTTATCGTTTAAATGTACATGTATTTTAATGATAATTATCAAATTATATATTGATGTTTTTAAATAAACATTAGAAAATAAAGCGATACGTAGGAAGTTACATGCATAAGTAGCTTATACATTTTTTGAAGCTCATGAACACATATCAATATTTACAATAATTAAAATATTTTTTTAAATTCTAAATAACTTTATGCCTTTGATTTATTGATTGGAAACTGAAATTTATTTTAAATAATTTTAAAAATGAGAATTCAGATTTGCTTTGGTATTTTGATTCTATTAAGTTCCACAAACATAAAAACATAAAATTCAAAAGCAAATTTAATATTAAGAAAACAAATAACTTTAATAATAATAAAATATAATATATCTATCTTATTCAACTATTTTGTAACTATTTTATCAAATGATATTTATTTTTAAAATTTATTTTAGTGTTTTTAGTATCTCTTAAAAATAAGCAGTAAACAAAATTGTGATTGTATTTGAAAATAATATTATATAAGTAAAATATAATTTATCGATATTTTTTTTGTTGTAATTGAAAGATATTATAGTCAACTAAATATATGAAAAATAAATAAAACATTTCAATAATACTAATTATAAACTATTTTTTGTCAATTAAACATATATAAGTTTATGTTGCTTAATTATTTTATGTAGTCATCTAAGAAAATAGATAAATATATAAAAATATTTCTATTACTTTGAATGTTTTTGTATTGTTTAAAATTATGTTTTAAAAGAAATAATATTTTTTTTTCTAATATCAAGATTATCTGTGTAAATTGTTTTTTTTAATGAAATCACATTACATTCAAATTTATATTTTTCATCTAAGAAAATATAGATATATAGAAAATATTGTATTACTTCAAAAGTATATTTTATGTTATTTAAAAATATTTTTTAAATGTAATATTACTATTTTGTGAACTTTTTTTTTATGAAATCATATAATATATACATATATTTTCGTTTTTAAATTCATTTTTTTACTTTATAAACAATTTTCTTTTTTATTACATGTATATGTTTTTGGAAAATTTTAAAAAGGAAACTAAATAAAAAATAAATAATAGTATTTTAAATGTAATACTTTTAATTCTTTAAGACTATTAGTGTAATCAACCATCGTGAGATTAACGTGAAAACGACACATAGGAAACTGACTTCTCGAATAATATTATAGAGATTTTTTTTTTCTCGTTGAAATAGTTCAGATCTTAGGTAGACTTTTTTGTTTTTGGTAAAATGTTATGTAGACTTTTAGAGGCTCTACAGATAATGTTGATCAAGATTTCTCGTTTGGATTCGATGTAATGTATAACTAGATTTTGACCCGCGCTTTTTAAGCGCGGGTTTTTCTTTGGATTGTAAACAAAATTTTTGAATTAGTATTTTAAAATTGTTTTCTAATATCATGTTAAAAAGTCATATTATATTCAAAAGAAATTTTCTTAAAATTATATAATTTACCAATTAGTTTATTTAAGATTTTGTATACATGATCTTATATAACTCTCTCTTAGGCCTAGACATTTACCAGACCTGGAAATTAAACCGAAATATAGGTGCTATTTGGGTTTCGATCCATGGTAAAGTACATATTTTTCTGGACCCGCGGATCCTTGTTCGAGTCCGGATCCTACCCGAGGGTTGATTAGTACCCGAAGTACTTGAAATGTTTTGTGTAAATTAGGTATATTTGGATATTTTGAGGTATTACATATACTTTTTAATTTTGGGTTCATTTTTCCGATTACGGGTTTCGGGCAAAATTCCATATTTAAAAAACATATTTCGGGTATTGAAAAAATTTCGGTATTTTTCGGTTCTTCTGGTCAGATTTTAGGTAAATTTATGGGTCTTTTAGGTATTTAAATATTTTTTTGTATTTGTTTGAGTTTTCATGTTTTTTGGTGTTTTGGTATTTTTTAGGTTTTCGGGTACTTCAAATTTTTCGGGTCTTAGATACCCAAACCAATCCATTCCCATTTTTTAACACATCCAGTCCCGTTACATATCCAAAAATTATAGGTGTTTTACAGGTATTTGAATTATGAACCCGAACATATCGGAACCCGAAAGAACCGACCTGGACACATACCAGAAATTTTCAAATACCTAGTTATGTCCAAATTTTTAGGATCAGAAGAACTAAGACCCGAAAGAAACCGATTTGTACCCGACTCGAATGCCCTAACCTACTCTTTGATTATTTTTGTGTGCATTTTATAAGACCTTAAGATTTATTTAGCAGATTTTTTTGGCTAATTTAATAGTATAGATTTGTAAGGTTTTTAATAATTTTTAAATTTATCTTAAATAACATTTTTTATTATAATTTTTTTATAGAGAATAATTTAATGTAAAATATATAATTTTGTTTTTAACAGGTGGTTACTTAAGTTTTTTTTATTAAATTTGATTTTGTAAAATATTTGGAACTATATAATGTAAGATGACATAGTATAATATAACGTATGATATATGTTAACTTTTAAATAAGTTTCAAAATATATTAATTGGTTTAGAAGTCGATAGTATAGGAATGATATTGTTTTGGTTCGTGGGTTAGTCGACCAAAATAGTTGTATTGTTAGCAAATTGTCCAAGTAAGATTACCGTAATATTTGATAAATAATATGGTTAACTCACTAAAGGAAAGGAGTAAAAGTTGGTATATACGGTGTAATGTTATAGACTAACATTTTGTTACAAAGATATAAGGTAAGACCAAAAAAATAGGTAATTAAGTCTAGTGAAAGAGTCCAAACAACCTTTTATAAGTAGATTTTTTTAGAACTCCTTCCCTTTTAATAGTATTGATAAATCATGTTGTTAGTAAAAAAACCATGTTGTTGACTCTTTTTGGCTTGGAATAATATGATGGTCATGTTGCTCACTTATGTTATCTTATCGTTCTCTGAACAAATTAGTTTATTGATATAAGAAAATTTCTAGCAGATACACATTCTAAATGAGCCTGGTGGTCGTGGCTCGTGGACATTTTTAACTCATTTCCAACTCTTATTAATTTCAATCCATTCATGAATATTTCTTCCTCACGATCAGAGTCCTAATCTCACTATATATATATATAAGCTCGAGACAAACGAAAAATACAAGGGTTAAAACACAAAACCCATCACATGGAATCACCTGTGGGACATGTTGTACCTGGTGTATTTTTCTTGTTAATTTGTTTGTGGCATTCATTCAACAACATAAAACTCTTTTGTCTCAACCCAAACACTTTTTCTTCTTCGCATGGCTCCCTTTCTCCAAGTTCAGGTGCTTAGAGCTTTACACAATCATGGCCTCCTCATCAATCATGATAGTCAGACAACTCTTCATTGGTCCCAAGAGACACCAACCCTTCGACCCTGATGGACCATTGCATCGAGTCATATCCGCAGCTTCAAGCATGCCTCCATGTCTATGTTCTTTATTGTCTATGCTTTTTTCGCAATAGTCTTTGACTGAGCACGGCCTAGAGCAGCAGCAACCGCTCGTTTCTTGCTTTAGCCGCTGCGTTCGCTCAGCAATTGTTTCTCTTACATCTTCACTCTGTCGACAACATGAACTTGGAAGGACAATACCATTTGCTCATTTTCGTTTCCCTCGTCACCACTCTAATAGGTATTGCCATGCCACCAAAGAACAAATTGATGGTGTTTACAGTGAGAAAGTCAACTACTTATCTCCAGTATAACCACCAAAGAGCAAATTGATCGAAGAGGATGGTAATGACGACCAACAAGAATTTGAATTGTTGAAGAAGATAAGTTATTCTTGATTTGTTCAAATGGGTAAACTCAATGATAGCCAAGACGAGATGTGAAAATGTTGTGTGAAAGTTCAGACCTATTAAACCTGTATTTTCTTGAAATTGGTGATTTTTCATATTACTATTAATTATGGTGGTACGCCATGATATTTTATCTTCCCTGTGTATGCTAAATATTGTGAAATTACTGTTGGTAAGGATTTTACTTTTCTGGAGATATATAAATTATTAACATATCTACTCTTTTAAATAAGGATAATACAGTGTATGAACAATCTATATATGAAGGTGGAAAACTATAAATCTATAATTAGAATGTAACATATCTGACTTAAAAGCGTTCTTACATATCAGTTGTTTGATTTCTTTCATGATTTACCTGGTCCATTGAAAGTTGTGATAACTTAGCTTGGAAGTCCAATGCCGTATATCAATACTCTATTCACCTTTGTTTAGTTTAGCTCCAATGCCGTATATCATATAGGATGTTCCTAGCTATATCATATAGATCCCACACACATCGCCGTTCTTGAAGTAGTGAATATATAAGTCTTCTTCAGTCTGGTATTAACATATATGATGTATATCATGTATGTAAGGGTTTCTTATAGCATCTCCAACCCACCTCTATATTTGCCCCTATAATAGCATTTAGAGATAAAATCATTCCAACCCTACTCTATTTCTTCCTCTAAAAAAGAGATTGTTATTTTCACCTCTATATTTAGAGGAAAAAATAACATTCCTCTATAATAGAGACATACTTTTTTATTCAAAAAAATGATCCTTTAACTTTTTACTTTAACAATTATAACAAAAAAAAAATATTTTTAGTGAAAATGTACTGTTTATATAAATATATAATCATACTTTTATTTACATAATAGTTTCTATAAAAATATTCAGTGTAAATAATATCATAATTTTATGAATGTTAAACTAAATTGGGTTGGTTTTCAACTTTTACAAATAAAAGGTACTATTTGTAAAATTAGAAAATAATATATCAAGAATATTCCTTTTTAGAGGAAGAAATAAAAAAATATATTGGAGATAAATTCATCTCAATTATAGAGTTTCCATATTTTAAAGGAAAAAATAGAGAAATACATTGGAGATGGTCTTATGAGCAATCCAACAGCTGTCAAAACTGCATTCAACCCATCATTGGGGAGGAAGCTCCCATTTTTTTTTTGTTTTTTGGATAAACTGAGGAAGCTCCCATTGCATGCTTTATTATTTTCATCTCTGGATTCGATGTCCAATTCTGACTCTATTTGTCTGAACCTCAACCCATTTTTACACCTTCAAAATCTCTCCTAGCCTCTTAACCTTTAAAATTCTACTAGATGTTGATTCGCACAACCGTGCGGGTTTTTTCTATTTTTATACTTAAATAGTTTAGTTTATACTTCATCTTGATACAAATATATAATGTTTAAGGTTGTTCACACATATTAATAGAAATTAAATATTTACTTTTATTTATTACTTTTTGGTTTTTCTTTTGGTTAGAAAATATTAAAAATATTTATTTGTATTCAAATAAAGAGAAAATATTATAATTAATTTATGTAAAAGTTGATAAACTGAATGGTCTAAATTAAAAAAATCACGCATGAAAAGTTCATCACTACATTATATAATTAATAATAATAACATTTATTATGCAAATACAAAAGTGTTAGGATTTTTAATATTTGATTCAATTTTTTTATTTGCAAGGTAAAATTCTAACATTATTGTATTTTACCAAAAAAAATAATTGTATTTGCATAATAAATGTTATTATTATTATTATTATTAATTAGATCATATACAAGTATAAACTTCTAGAATAATTAAATTTTATTATTATTAAGTAGATTATAAATGGTTATATGCAAATATTATTATATATTGATGGAATATTATATTTTTGAAATTATGCATATCTAATAATATTTTGATGGAATAAAAAGAGAATTAAATAGGTTGTTAGGATTTTATCATGAAAATACAAAAAATAATAATATAAGCAACTTTCTAGGGATGATCCATTTAAATATCACACATTAATATAAACTTCTATTTTAATAGTATAAATGCTATTTTCATTTTCTGAAAAACACGTTGTAATTTTGAGTATTCTATTTTAATATAAACAAGATTTTAACTCGCATTTTTAAAGTGTGGAATATTTTACGTTGTAAAAATCTAATAACAATATATCAGATGCATTGTTATGATGTTAAAATAGGTAACACATCCTATAAAGCGTTTTTCAACCCAAACCAAACCGACATGCGGGCCATGTTAAACCGTGAACCAGAAACATATCTGAGTCGGATGGATAAAAACCATGTTTGTTTTTAACTACTATTAAAAGTCAGAATATTAATTGGTTTATCTTTAAATCGTACAAATAATTTCATTATTATTTTATTTATTTTTAATTTTAATTTTTTTAAAAAATTCACGGTGATAAATATTTAAAATTATTTCATATTTGAAATAAAAATATTCATTTTATGTTTGATATCATTTATTTTGTATTTAGATTTTTATTTCATAATTATCTCTATTGAAAAATTTAATAACTAAACTTAGTTATGTTTGTAAAATTTATCGAGAATAACTAACAAAGCATTTACTTTAAATTTTATTCTTATTCTATGATCTAACTGAATTAAATTCGGTTGTTCCCAACTGAATCCAATCGAACCATATTGACTTGTGAACCAAGAAAATTCCAGTTCAGTTACCGATCAGATTTTAGAAAAATTATACCTATCTAAACTCAGTCCCTTTTTGACCGATCCCATTTAAATAAAATGATGTTTGCTCTAATTTTATATTTGTATAATCAAATTTAAGCACAAATTTAAGATAATGGTAAAATTGTTTAACCGAAAATTGCAGTAGTCAAAACCATCATGTTTTGAATGAATTCACATCTTTGAAGTTTTTTTTTCTAAAGCGTATACAAAATAAGTTAGAGATGAATGACTATTTATAGGAATGGGGTTAGGCGTAGTTTTTATTTTATTAATTCCAAATATATCTATATATATAAAAATATGTTTGCCTCCCTCCTGTGATGCCCCCTAGGATCCAGATCAGAAAGTCATCTCATCCGAGCGCGACACGTGTCCACTCTGTTGCCAAACTCTGTGTTTCATTAAAAGGGGTAAGGGTTTCGGCATTTGTTTTGTGTGGGCTTTTACAATTTTTCCAAGGAACGCGGCCCGTAGAGATCCACCGACGTACTTCACGTTAACTCACGGCGTTACGGAGCCGACGACTCTCTCCGGCAACGACATTCCCGGGAATTGGAGCCAACGTGGAGTTATATCTTCCCAGTATGAGTGAAGACCCGAATATCTGGTCCAATCCGGATAAATTCGACGCGGACCAGTTTATAATAGGTGAAGAAGAGGCAGATTTAACCGCCGTAGCAGGAGTGAAGATGATGCCGTTCGAATCTACCGTCGGATCTGCCCGAGGCTTAGGATGGCGATCATACACGTGGAGCTAATGATGGCGAGGATGGTTCAAGAGTTTGAGTGGAGCACAGACCCAACGGAGAGACAAGTTGATTTCGCCGGAAAGTTGGTGTTCACGGTGGTGATGAAGAACTCCTTGAGAGCATAGGTCAAAGCCAGCGTTTATGACAGTCACAATGACTTGGTGTTGTTTTGCTGCACCTTCCATTACTTGCGAGCCAAATCTGTCAAAACGTTCCTTTTTTATTGTTAAGTAATTTCCTTTTCAATTTAATTTTAATAATTAAGTAAATCGAAGAAGCTGAAACCGATGCAAACCTAGAAAAAATACTACTACGTTTTAACTAAACAAAAAAATATAGCTTGAATGAACCGGTTTTGGTTTCAGGTAGTTATGAGTAATTAGCTCCAAAAAGGAAAGTTTAGGTAATTAATCATCTAATTATGTATTAGCGGATGATTAATAAAAAGGAAAGCAACTAGAGGGCAGGCCAAGTCACGTTTTTTCGTATAAAGTTTTAATAGTTTTCTTTTTGATGAATGGTTGAGTGGGTGAGGATTTGAGTTCCTAAAAGTTTTTATTGTTAAATCATTCAAATCAATTCTTATATTGTCGTTTTGGGATGTTAATTGTTTTTAATGAAATATATTTTTCTGGCTTTCAAATGAGTAGTATTAATATGCCTTATGCCTTATGCATTGGATGTGATAAACTAATCAATTTAAACTAATCATCAAATATTTAAATTGTCTATGATT
The DNA here is from genome assembly GCF_020379485.1 of Brassica napus. NCBI lineage: Eukaryota > Viridiplantae > Streptophyta > Magnoliopsida > Brassicales > Brassicaceae > Brassica > Brassica napus. Next base: position 73,380,421 of record NC_063446.1, read on the forward strand.
ACGTATAGTGTGGACAAATGATAGTTCTGCTCGAAACTATATGCAATACTATAGAATGTATGATTGTTTAGGCACAAATAATCGGTTTTTTGTTTTGAAGTTCAGGTATATAAACACTGTTCGGCATAATAAAATACTTTTTATTATAACTTCCCGCCCGTAGGGCGGGCCGACCCTAGTATATATATATATAAATATGTTTGCTTCTCTCCTATGCTGCCACCTAGGATGCCACGTCAGAAAGTCATGCGTTCTGGAGCTAACACGTGTTCAGATAAGTAAAACTCTGCGTTTTATTTAATCGAGTTATGTTTCGTTTGTTCACATGTTAATGGGCTTCTAAACATTTAATTGGCCCAACAGAGAGAGGTTGTCTTCCCCGATGGCGTGACCAAAAATTAAGGCTCGTGTCCTCTTCGATCTACACCAGCTATGGAGGAGATATGATGAATTGAGTGAATCAAATCGACGTGAAAAACCTCTGTGCCAAGCTTTAATTGCGTCTTTTCGTTTTCTGTTGTAATCTTCCGAAGCGTTACGTAACAACCTTCATAAATGCTTCCATGATTTCTCATTCATTGTATCTCGCTTTATCCCTTTTTCCTAGCAATGAATCTACACCTATAAAAAGGTAAAACTTCATCTCTTGAAATTCATCCTCACAAATCCAATAGCATTCGATATTTTCTCATTATAATAGTTAACTCCTCTGTTCGACTTGCTGATCTGAATTATGGGTTGTTCTTCCACCTTAGAGGTGAGGTTACTCAGTTTCTGAGAAATTGACATGCTTTTTATTGATTCTAAGATATTTTTGTTTTTAAAACATATCTTAGTATTGAAATAATTTGTCTTTACGAAGAAAGTTGTTTAATCTCAAAAGAATATTGAAAAATTGTATCCTAATGAGGGACTCTTTGATAACAACAAAGTGTCTTTACGAAGTCAAAAATAGAAGGACATACATATCCCTCAGTTATGTCATCGATATGGTAAATGTGCTGAAGGAACCATGACAGAGGAAGACGTTGTCTTGAGAGAAAGTTCAAACAAAAAATATGGCATGAAAAAGTATAAAAGTTTCCCGTTTCCTAAATCTGAGGAACATGTCTTTATGAACCAAAGTGTTCATTAGAAGAGTTAAAATTTTTTTTCTGGTTTCTTAATCTGAGATGTGTTATTTGTTTCGGTTTTTGGAACTGTAGAATGCTATATCTTATGTGGAAGGGGAAAAATAAATACTATGGAACTAAAGTAACTATAAATGTGTGGGAGCCAAAGATACAGCAGCAGTACAAGTTCACCTTCTCTCAGATATGGCTTCTCAGTGACTTATTCAGAAAGTATCTTAACAGCATAAAAGCTTGTTGGCAGGTACACTCAGTTAACTTCTAGGAAGCGTGAATTTGATTTTCATTATCTTTTCTCTATAATTATTTGTGTGTTTTATTACGGATTAGCCGGATTTATATGGTGACAAACTGACAACAATACAAAGGCTCTTTACTTACTGGACCGTAGGTTCTTTAGAAAAAAAAAATTATGTTAATGTTCTTAAAAATTTGAAGCTTCTTAAAATAAATATAGTATTATTTGTATAAACTTTATATTTTTACTATGTAAAATTGAAATAGAAATAATAAGAATATTTCTATTATTACATTTTCTTAATTATTTTTATTAATATTGTATTATTTAACGATAGAGAATAATGAAAGTTGTTGTCATTTTAATTCAAATCAAAAATATTTATTAACAATAACAATATGATCTCAAAATTATTTCCATTATTTTTTGTTTATAATATTATTTTCAATACATAATAATTTTAAATGTTTCATAAGTTAATATAAATTCATGTAAAATAATTTTTATAATAACTTCCCGCCCGGACCGATACTAGTATATTATTATAAAACATTTACGTTATAACATATTAGATCACAGAAAATCTCGGTTGATAATGAACTCATTTAATAACCGTAATCTATCATATCTCGGTTGCAAATCTTAATTATTATTTTTTGTAACTTGCTTCCTTAAATAAAATATAAAGACCCAAAATGTTTTACGAGCCCACGGTTATAGTTAAACACATGCATAAGTTTGAATCACATAAAGAGCTCCTTTTTTTTTTGTCACTGATCAAATTCATTAGAAAGTAAAGAAATGTTGCGGTACAAGAAATGGGCCGTGTAGCCCATTTTGGTAGATCCATTACACATAAAGAAATGAAAGAAGAGCCTCTTTGGCTAACCCATCGGAAACAGTGTTTTCCGATCGAGGAAGATGAAAGAAGGAGATAGATGCGAACTCAGAGGAGATCACTCGGATATTGTCGACGATTCCGATGACTTCTTTAGACGGAGATTTGCCAGTTATAGCTCGTACGAAGGTCTGAGTCGTCGCTCCCGTGATTAGATTTGTTCCAGAGAAGGTCCATCCTAGGCCGGCGATCTTGTCGGTTCCTTTCTTTGCTGCATCCGTTTTGAGTGTGATTGCTCCCGCGGAATCCGTAGCTCCTGATTCACGGAGGGTGAAGCCGCTTGCTTTTGGAGGTTGTCTTTTGCTAACCTCAACCCTTTCAAATATGTTTCTTCAGGACTGAAGACTCTATCTTCGAAAATCAGAGAGTTTCGAGCTATCCAAATCGCCCAGCATATCCAAGGGAGTAGGTTTAGGGCGTAGCCCGTCGGAGGAGGGCATGTGGCTGATCTGAACTTAACAATGGCGTCTTTGAAGGAGGCATCTGCAGCTATGTGAACTGCGTTTCGTAGTGGTACACATTCCCAAACCTTCACCACAAAGGGGCAGTTGAAGAAGGTATGACTTTTGCACCGTATACAAGGAGCTGCTGAAGCCATTCCTCTCTTTTGCAGGTTTGTTCAAAGAGGGAGGGCTCGACCACAGGAAGGCCTTCATTTTAGGTGAAAATTTTCCTGTCCATACATCCTTTAACCAGTGAAACTCCTCGCCTTGAGCTGATGGGGATACTTCTTTACAGGAGATGGAGGCCGTGTAGTACCCTGATTTGTGGAGTATACTCCCGAGGAGGTAGCATGCCAAATATAAGAGTCCTCTGCCCCCTTCACGCTTGGTTGCAGGCTAAGGATCTGAGGTAAAAACTCTGGTAGCACTTCTTTGATTCTGCTTGTATTCCACTTTAGATCATCCGTTAATAGGTCTGAGATAGTGAGGTCTAAGTCTGCTTGTCGAATGGGCCCTATAGCTTTTGAATCTTCTCTAGATCGATCCATGAGTCCCTCCAGAGGCGAATTGTTTGCCCATTTCCCACCGCTTTCCCTAGGTTCTTTGGGAGGAGGTCTCTGCCAAATAGGATTCCTCTCCACCCATGGGAGCAAGCCTGAGATGCTGTCACCTCTAGGAAGTGTTTACCATGGCAGTATTTCCCCAACAAGACTCGTGCTAGCAGGCTCTCTGGGGCAGTAACTAGTCTCCATGCTATCTTAGCTAGTAACGCTTGATTGAATCTTTGAATATCTCGAAGCCCCAAACCTCCCAAAGCTTTAGGCTCTGTTAGTTTGTCCCAAGCCACCCAGCAGATCTTTTTCTTCTCATCTATGCCATCCCACCAAAATCTTGTTAACACGGACTGTATTCGTTTGCACAGGCTGATTGGAAGTTGGAAGCAGGACATTGGGTATGTTGGGATGGCACTGAGGACAGACTTTAGCATTGTGAGCTTTCCTGCTCGTGATAACCTCTTGGAGGACCAGCTTACTGCCTTTTGACGGATCCTATCTACTATAGAGGTAAATAGATTTTTTTTTTCTCCTACCAAAGTGCTCGGGGAGTCCAAGATACTTGCCTAGGCCTCCTTCTCGTGTAATCTCCAGCATTGCTTTAGCTTGTTCTTTGATTTCAGGTGGTGTCTTGCTTGAGAAGGTGATCGAGGACTTGGTCTTATTGATCATTTGTCCTGAAGCTCTTCCATAGTCTTTCAGGATCCGCAGGAGAGTTGCACAATTGGTTCTGATGCTAGGCAAAAGAACATTGTGTCGTCCGCGAACAACAGGTTGCTGACTCTGGGGCTCCCACGTGCAACCATGACCCCCTGTAGCAGGCCCTTTTTCTCAGCACTCTTGCACAAGCCTGACAACACCTCGCTACAGAGAATGAAGAATAAGTTAATATATCATATAGAGTTATTCTTGGGTGAAAAATTATGGAGATATATACACTATAGAGAGTGAAAAATTATGGAGATATATTTTATAAGTTCATGACTTTTTTTCAAAAGCGAAAAAAAGAGAATAGTTTTATTATTTTTGGGGATATTAATTAGTTTATTAATAAATAGAGGTATATTCTCTAATTTGTTTGTTATTTTTTTTTTAAAAAATTAAAAAAATATTCATGAAAGATCGCGGTTGAATCCTTAAGTTTTTAAATTATTTAAAATATTGATTTGTTTTAAACAAAATTAGGGATATTTTATTATATTTCATTTTTATTAGTATTGCTGAAATTTTTTCATTAAATTTGATTATAAGCTTGAAAATATAAGCTAATGTATTTGTATCCTCTATATTAAAGTTTTAATAAAATTATAAGCAGTGCATTTACATAAACTCTTTACTATACAACTTTAGTGATAGCACAAAAATAAGTTAATATATCATATAGAGTTATTCTTGGGTGAACTTATAGGTTCACCAACCAATAGAAATTTGTTATTTCATATTCAGTATATTTTTAAAAAGGAAACAAAATATTGTCAACTTATATTATGTTTTTAAAATAAAAAGATAAAATATAAAAAATAGTAATAGTTGTAAAAAAAATATTTTTAACACCTTCAGCAAAACACTAAACCCTAAATCCTAAATCATAAACTCTAAACCTTTGGGTAAACTCTAAACCCTTGGATAAATCTTAAACCCTAAACCCTAAATCAAAAACACAAAACACTAAATCTTAAAAACCTTAAACCCTTAATCCTAACCCCTAAACCCGTGAATAGAAATAAATAAAAAATAGTAGTAGTTGCTAAAAAAAAATTTAAATATTTTTAACGCCGTCAGCAAAACACTAAACCCTAAATACTAAACACTAAACTCTAAACCCTTAGATAAATCCATAACCGAAGGATAACCTGAAATAACCCGAACTTATATAATATACACTATGTACGTATAGACACACCACACGTGTTACTAGTTTCAAAACTTTGTGTTTCGAATCAGAATTATAATGCAAAAGGTGAAACTAGGCCCTAGGTGAAACGGCTGAAGAGGAAGTGATTCATTTTCTTCCTAGTTTCGAAATCTCTACCCTAGTCTCCTATTTAATCGAAGAGTATCAGAGCCTCTTCTGTTTCACACCCATAATCTCGACCTCACGCTCTCTGAGGTCCTCTCCACCATCTGCGTTTTCGAGGAATCAATCCAAGGTTAGCGACAAGCTTCTGGTCTTTTTCTTATTCCTCTGTTATGTCACTACAGGAAATAAGGGTAGTAATAGCGGACGAAAAACGCTATGAGTCATGTATAATAGCGCTTCTTTGTCCGCTCTGACAGCGCCCGTTATAATAGGTCCAACACTTTTGATAGCGGATTTGTCGTATGTTATAGTTAAATAAACAACAATAGCATTAATTCCTATGCAATTTTTAATATTTATAATAATGAATTGATTTTGTTTTTTAAATGTAATAGTTAATCCAAATTTTTGTAATAAAAGCAATTAATCATATTATAAAAACAAAAAATATTTAAATGATTAAAACCATAATTAAAAATTTAATCAACCAAATATAATTTAATAGAGAATTAATTAAATTTAAAAGTTAAATTTTATTCATTAATTAAAATTTGTTTACAAACAAAATCAGTTTATACATCAAACCAAAAAAATTAAACCAAAACCTAATTAACCAAACCTAAATAAACCAAAAGTTTAATAACCAAAAAATTTAAACAAAACCTAATAAACCAAAACCTACATCTCTACGTCTCTTTCTTCTCTTCTTCTTTTCTTGTTTGGGTTCACCTACACCACCACCACCGCCGCCGCCGCCAGCTTTCTCTGCCATCTCCGAGTAGGTTTCTTCCATGGCTTGAGATGTCACAGCTAAATTTTTGTACCACTCTTTCTCAAAAGTTAAGCATTAGCATTAGTCAAGGTCTGAAGAAGCTCGGCTTGGGACTTGGCAGCCTGTTCAGATTACCTGCAGAAAATATCAAAACAAAAGAAGAGACCATACACATCAGATTGCAATGAAAGCTGGGAGCAAAGCAAGAAACTCACATAGCTTTTCTTAATCAAAGTGGAAATCTTTTTCCAAATCCAAAAACACATCCTAATCACTCGTATAAATGATTAAACTTCGGAGACAAAACAATCAAACCAACTCTGCTCACGACCCACTTCATGTACCAAAATCAAAACAAAATCAGAGAGAGAGAGAGAGAAAGAGCTTGAACGGAGAGGTCCATGGCAAAGAGAGGCTGAGACTTCCCCCTCTACTTATGAAGGACAGCCGTCTTCCGCCTTGCCACCAGCGCTGTTCCGCCATCTCTGTTTGTCACTCGCCATCTCTGTTTGTGGCTCGAATCTGACTCGAGTCAAACATTGTCAACGAAGCTTTCGTCATGGCCGATTGAGAGAGATAGAGATAGAGAGAGAGGTTTGTATCCAGACAGGTTGAATCGTAAGAGGCTGAAGACTTTGTGATTTTAGGTTTAACGATTCAAAGGATAGATGGAGAAGACTGAATCGTGAGAGAGAGAGAGAGAGAGAGAGAGAGAGAGAGAGAGAGAGAGAGAGAGAGAGAGAGAGAGAGAGAGAGAGAGAGAGAGAGAGAGAGAGAGAGAGAGAGAGAGAGAGAGAGAGAGAGAGAGAGAGAGAGAGAGAGAGGGTAGAGAGGATAGATCACTACAAGAAAACAGCGACATACTGAGGGAAAAAATCGTTGGTATGTCGTCGGAATAACGTTATTCCGACGACATACCGACGAAACAAGTCCTCGGAAATAACTCCTCGGAATTTCTTCTTTCCTCGGAAATCCCTCGGAATTTTCCGACGGAATTCCGAGGAAACAAATTTCCGAGGATCACTAGTTTGTCGGAAATCTCCTTGGAATATACTGAGGGAGAACTTCGTCGGGATATTTCCTCGGAACTTCATCGATCGATGCATTTTTGGACATATATCCATCGATCGATCCGTTTATAAAAAAACGTTCGGAATATACCGAGGGACACCTTTCCTCGGAATATACCGAGGGACATGTTCCTCGGAATATTATGAACGTTTTTTTATAAACAGATCGATCGATGAATATATGTCCAAAAACGCATCGATCGATCGAGTAAAAAATATAATTAATTTCCTCGGAATGTAAAAAATATTAATTTTTTAAAAAAAATAAAATTATTGAAATTTAAATTCGAAAATATAAAATTAAAATTAAAATTGAAATCATATTAATTAATATTCAAAGTTTCACAAATAAAAATAAAACATTCCGAGTTTTTGGAAAAAAAAACTACGGGTCTGGCACGTCCGGGAACACCTCGTTCGGGTACATCCTCTGCATCATCTCCATCATTTGCTGGTTCAGCCTCCTCTGTGCCTCATAGCCCGCCTGTTGAGCCACCATCTGGGTCTCCAACAAAGATATGCGATCATCCTTGTCCTTCAACTGAGCCGTAAGTACTTCTGGATCAACAAAGGGCGGTGGTGCAGAAGAAGGAGGAACCGACCGGGTGCGACGACCCAAACCGACCAAACGTCCCTTCTTCTTTGGAACCGACTGAAATAGAAAATAGCCAAATTTACAAATTTAAACCAAGAAATAAATGAATTGAACTTTAAAAAAAAAAAACTTACGGATTCAACGATTTCGTTGATTCGAAACCGGGACAAGTTGGTCGAAGCCGTCGAAGCGTCATACTCGGTTTGAAGCTGAGACACTTCGTCTACCACCTGAGTTTGGACCAGGTCGACCACGTCCCTCACAAGACCGTCATCAATCTGGCCGGTCTTCTTGTTGGTATACGCCCTCCTCATTAGGGCGAGATCATCAACCGGCTCGCCATCATTTTCTTCCGCCTTGAAAAAAACATAAATTAAAGAAACATTAGAAATTAGAAGAAATGCGCAATAAATTGAAATTCTGAAACTCAAATAATTGAAGAAAAAACGGTTAAACTTACCATGCGATCTCCCAGAGTGGCAATAGATTGAACACCCAAGTTATGCTTGTAGATATCCTTCCCTTTACGGTCGCTCCTGCGGTTGGTGAAGTTGGTGGAAGAAGTTTCTTTCGTCTCTTCCTTATCCCAATGCGCACACAACTCCTTCCAGACCGTGTCGTTCATCGACTTTGGGACCTTTTAATAAAAAAAAAGAAAATAGTTTAATAAATAAAAAAATAGTTTAATAAATTAAAAAATTGTTTAATAAATAAAATCGAACCTTATTGATTTCCCACTTCTTCTTCCACTCGTGGATCTGCTTCCCATAGTTGTCCATAACTTTATGGACGAAGTGGTGATAGATAAAGAGCGTCTCATCGGAATTCCAGTTGAACTCTTGCTGAAGAAAAAAAAATTAGTAGAAAATTTATATTAAAGATTAAAAATATAAGTAAGAAATTAGAATACTTACCGCAAACTGACGAAACCACAGAACCTGCTTGTCGGTAGGGAAGTGAGTGAAAGTCGGATGTCCCTTGTCGAGGGCCGAGTACATCATACGGTTGATCCATGCGCTGATCCCGTTCCCGGATCGGTTGAACCTAATAAAAAGAACAAACGGTTAATAATGAATCCAAATTTAAAGAAAAAAAATGTTTAATTACCATGTTTGACCCCATCCATGTGGATACGGAGTGAGATACGAAAGATGGTCACAACCGGGCTGTTGAACCAACTCCGCAACACTCATCACTCCCGGAGGACCCGGAGGAGCAGGAGCGGATGCAGCAGCGGGAGCGAGAGGAGCAGGAGCGGGTGCAGCAGAGGAAGAAGTATGGTTGGAGCTGTGGGGCGAAGGGGAATCCTGAAAATGGCTGGAATCCCGAGACTGGCTCCCCGTAAACTTTCCTTCCTTTCTGTCGATACAATTACGCAAATTTGATGCGTAACCGTCTGGAAATTCCACATCGTTTGAAATCCAATCAAAGAACGCATCTTTTCCCTCTGCATCAAGTCGGTATATGGGAAAAGGAGCCCTACCATTCTCATCAACATGAAGTTCTGAACGAGCACATATATCGACTAAATCCAGTCTTGACTTCAAATTATCCTTTGTTTTACCTTGAACATTAAGGATCGTGTTCATGAGATTGTCAAAAAAGTTCTTCTCAATATGCATGACATCTAAATTATGCCTTAGCAGATGATTCTCCCAGTATGGCAGATCCCAGAAAATACTTTTTTTGTGCCAGTTATGTAGTTCTCCAACAGCATCTACCGGAAAACACTCATGTCCACCGACGTCTGGTGTCCTTTCTGCACCAAAATCTCTTAGTTGTATCTTCAAATCTTTCCCACAAATTTCCGGAGGTGGACTGTCAAACACCCTCTTGTTCTTCGTAAGCAAATTCCTACTCCTACGATATGGATGATCAGGTGGTAGGAATCTCCTGTGACAGTCAAACCAACATGTTTTCCTTCCGTGTTTTAGTTGGAAAGCATCAGTGTTATCTTGACAATATGGACATGATAGCCTTCCATGCGTTGTCCATCCAGACAACATACCATATGCTGGAAAATCACTTATTGTCCACATTAGTACTGCCCGCATTTGAAAGTTTTCTTTACACGAAACATCGTATGTTTCAGCACCTTGAGCCCATAGTTGTTGCAACTCATATATTAGTGGCTGAAGAAACACATCAAGTGATCTCTTAGGATGCTCTGGTCCGGGAACGAGAATCGAGAGAAACAAAAACTCTCGTCGCAAGCACAAGTTTGGGGGTAGGTTGTATGGTGTAAGAATGACGGGCCATAGAGAATACTGTCTTCCACTCTTGCCAAACGGACTGAAACCATCAGTACATAATCCAAGGTAGACATTTCTTCTCTCATACGCAAAGTCGGGATACTTTGATTGGAAATGCTTCCACGCTTTTGCATCTGAAGGATGTCTGATCTCACCATCTGTTGAGTGCTCCGCATGCCATCTCATTGGTTGCGCTGTGCGTTCAGACAGATACAACCTCTGCAACCTTTCCGTCAAAGGCAAATACCACATCCTTTTATATGGCACTGGAACTTTTCCACTCGTATCTTTATAACGAGGCTTTCCACAAAATTTGCATGTAACCCGCTGTTCATCCGCCCTCCAATAAATCATGCAGTTGTCGCTGCATACATCTATTACTTGATACGATAAACCAAGACCAGCTACGAGTTTCTGAACCTCGTAGTATGAACCAGGAGCTACATTATCCTCGGGTAGAATACCTTTTACAAAATCAGCAATCGCATCCACACAGTCTTCAGCCAAACTATAATCTGTTTTAATGCCCATCAATCTTGTAGCAGATGATAAAGCTGAATGACCATCTCTGTAACCTTCGTACAATGGTTGCTTTCCAGCATCCAACATATCATAAAATCTCCTAGCTTGTGCATTGGGTAAATCTTCCCCTCTAAAATGATCATTTACCATCTGCTCAGTACCTACACCATAATCTACATCCGTTATAATTGGTTCTTCTAATCTAACCGCTGGCTGAGGTTCGCTAGTACTACCATGTTCATAATCAGTTTCCCCATGATGATACCAAATTTTGTAACTTCGTGTAAACCCACTCAAATATAGATGAGTCCAAACATTCCACTCTTTAATAACCTTTCTATTTTTACAATTAGAGCATGGACATCTTAACATACCTGTTTTTGCTTTCGATTGTCGGTGAACTAACCCCATGAATTCGGTTATACCTCGTTGGCATTCTTCCGTAAGCAATCTCGTGTTCGGATCCAAATGAGGTCGATCGATCCAAGAACAAAAATAATTTGAAGAAGACATGTTTTTTATGAATCAAATTCGTGTGTAAATAGAGTAAGAGGGAGGATGAAGATATGGAGTGAATGAAGAGGAAGAGGAGTGCTTGTATTTATAGTTTAAATTCTGCCGACAGATCGAGGAAATTCCGACGGAATTCCGACGCCAACGGCTAGTTCGTCGGAATTTCCTCGGAATTTTGTAAAATCCCCCAACGGCTCTCCAACGGCTATAATATTTCCTTGGAATTCATCGGTTTTTTTCGAGGAACACATTTTTCCTCGGAATTACCTCGGAATATTCCGACGGATTGATATTTCCTCGGAATTCCGTCGGTATATTCCGAGGAAATTCCGAGGAAACCAAATTTTGGGTTTCCTTGGAATATCCTCGGAAATTCCTCGGGAAATTCCGAGGATTTCATTTTCCGTCGAAATGTCCGTCAGAATACCGCTGTTTTCTTGTAGTGGATGGAGAAGATTGATCTTAGGCCATATGATCAAAAATAATCAGTGGCCACAAATTGTAATCCTGGTTTTTGATAAATTGACCAATAAGGAAAAAGTGAGAGGATTGACTAAGATTGATTTGTAACCATTGGATTAAAAACAATCAAATGGTCAAAAATTAACCAATCCAAAACTATTTTTTAATAATTGTTTTAGAAATTATTGTTTAACTAAATTTATTTATATAAAATTAAATTAGATTCTAAGTATTGTTATATTTATTTTGTATTTAAAATTTAGAGTTTAAAAGTATGAGTTTAGAGTATATGTAATATGATTTAGGGTATATGATTTGTGCTATGGTATACATTTAGAGTTTAGGGTTAGCGTATTAGAATTGAGATTTCAATTAAAATTTAAAATTTTAAACTAATAAAAATTAGAATTTCAAGACTTTTAGTTAGAGTTTAGGGGATATGATTAATTTAGGGTATGATATATATAAGTGTATAGTTGATTTGGGGTATGATATATATAATGAGAATTTACGTTTGGCATTTAGTAGATTTAGAGTTTGTATAATTTGAGTTTTAAAATATACTTAGATTTAAAGTTTTTAGTTTGAATTTTGGCTTTAAAATCTGGGGAAAAAAATATTTAGAGATTTTATTTAGTATTTAGAATATCATCTAAGTTTAAATCTTAGGGTTTAGAGTATTAGATTTAGGGTATTAGATGGATTCGGGTTGCATTAGTATATTTATATCGAACTTTATTTTTATATAAAGTTAAAAAGTTTAAAATTTAGATTTTAGGGGTTAAAAATAAGTCTAGCAAGTCATTTTGTTAAAATTATATATCCCTAAATTATATATATGTATATCTCATTCTTAAACCTAAACCCTATATTCCATACCATATACCCTAAATCTCTAGTTTTATTCTCCAAGCTATAAATCTGATCATTAAACTTATATTTAAATTTTAAACTTAAACTCAAACTATAATATAATTATAATACATGTAAAATTAATAAAAAAAAAGCACAATTAGTTAATGAATGAAAATTGAAGGAATATTATCATTGGTCTATCAAGAAGGACAAATATGACTATCTTCAGGGTTTTAGTTTTAGGGGGTTACACTTTAAAATATTAAAATCCATAGTTTTAGGGATTACAAGAGGATACTATTTTGTTCCAGTTATATTTCCCTCCATAAGATTTGGCTCCAATAATATTTTGGGGTTTTGGCTCCAATTCATTTTTAGCCAAAATTTATCATTAAAGCACAAAACATCCCACAAAACACTAACAAGCCTAAACACTTAGAAAAAAAAAATCAAAACTCTCTCACTCCCGAAGTCTCTCTCTCGGACTCACACCAACGAGTCTACTCCGACTCTCCTTCTAGTTCTCTCCTCCGACTAGAATCTTCACTCCTTCCTTTCTCTACGTTAAGAATCAAATGCAAGTCTCAGAAATCAAACCCGAGAATACATCTTAAAAGAACAATCCAAACTTAACCAGTGTAATCTTGACATTGGCTTTCTGTTTTCGTCTCTGGTGGATGTCCTAATGTACCTCTTTGATTCTAACCCCATGTAAACAGCTGAGAAACCATTTAAGATATAAATGCATTAGCTTTTCTTCTTCAAAAGATGTATCAATAGATAAGGCCAAAACATCACTTTTTCTCACGGTACTGCTGTAATGTTATCTGCGTCTTATTTACCACTGATGAGCTGTTCAAGGTGGAAAAGCTGACGGTAAGTACGGGTTCTAACCTCGTCGATCATGGTGGACTCAAGGTCGACAAAGACAGCATGAGGGACATGCTTCCCTGCACCGGTTTCGCTGAAGAAGGTGTTGAAAGCATCATCACCTTCGCCAACAGTTTTGTCACTCAGAACCTTTCCATTAACATCATCAAACTCTACAAAACCAGGCCACTTATTTAGACTCAAAAAGGACAAACCTTGAAACTGTTTCTTATAATCCAAGCTACAAAATAGAAAAGAGAACTAGTATTTGAAGTAAAAATGCTCAAACATATTCAAGTGTTACTTTCTAGACTATCTTCATTACTACTCCTCAAGTCAACAACAAGATCCTTAATTTCCTCAAGTTAGAAGAACGAGCAAGGTGACAGTAGCAGGTGCAAAACCCTTCAACCTAAGTACCAAAGCCATGTCTCATAAATAAACAAAGATAATTACATGAGTTAAGATTAAATCCCTGAAACAATTAGTTCCACGAATACTAATGAGCTCATATAGATTTAACAAAGTCACAAAAGAACCTAAAATTTCAGAAGTAAAGACTTGCAAAAGTTGTAGAGAGATTGAGAGAGCTTGACCGGCGAGGTTCACGGCAAAGAGAGGCTGAGACTTCCCCTTTATTCATCTCCGGCGAGCTGTACCAACGAAGCCTCTTCTCCTCCTCTGCTTATGAAGGACAGCTGTCTTCTGCCTTGTCACCGGCGCTGCTCTGTTGTCACTCGCCATCTCTGACTCGAGTCAAGCGTTGTCGCCGAAGCTTTCATCATGGCTGAGTGAGAGAGATAGAGATAGAGAGAGAGGGTTGAATCCAGACAGGTTGAATCGTAAGAGGTTGATTAGAGTCAAGCTCTGTGTGCAGATCTGAAGACTTTGTGATTTTAGGTTTAACGATTCAAGGATGGATGGAGAGGATTGAGAAAAGATGGCTGAGTGATGGAGAAGATTGATCTCAGGAGAAAAATGATCAATGGCCACAAATCATTGACCAATAAAGAGAAAGTAATACGATTAGCTAAGATTAACTTCTAACCTTTGGAATAAAACCAATCAGTGGTCGAAAATTAATCAATCCAAAACTATTTTTATTAATAATTGTTTTAGAAATTATAATTTATTGTTTAACTAAATTTATTTGTATAAAAAATAAATTATATTCAAAGTATTGATTTTATTTATTTTGTATTTAAAATTTAGAGTTTTAAAATATAAGTTTAGAGTATATGTAATATGATTTAGGGTATGGTATATATTTAAGTTTAGGGTTAGAGTATTAGATTTGAGATTTGAAATTAAAATTAATTTTTTTAAATTAATAAAAAATAGAATTTTAAGAATTTTAATTAGAGTTTAGAGGATGTGATTAATTTTGGGGTATGATATATATAAGTATATAATTTAGGGTTTGAGGCTTAGATTAATGTTTGAAATTAAAATTTTAAAAGGTTAAAAATTGAATATATTTAAACTTAAGATTTATAATTAAAATAAGAAAATGCTTGAGTTTTAGGGTTGTGTTTTAAGTTTAGGGTCTAAGATTTATGGTTTAGCTTGGGTTTAGTTTTTTTGGAGGGTTGAGAAACTAAACGGAATGAGAGGGAAGTGAAAAACGAGGATGAGAGGGAAAATGAAAAAGATTAGACACTTGTTTTTTCACTAAGTATCTGGCGGGAAAAATGAATTATGTGTTGTGTCTATTTACAATAGCGCTGAATTTTTGATCTCCAATGGTAAAGCATTTACACTTTGCAAATTAACGCGACTAAATTTTTTTATTTTCCAGCGATAACAAACATAGCGTTTAAATTTTATAAACGCTATTAAAAAGGTCAGTGTTGGTATACAATTGCATAAATGTTAAAAACGCAATACTACGATGCTATTAATACCCACATTTCCTGTAGTGTGTGTCACGAGTTTGGGTTTGAATTCTGATGAACTATGCATGAGATTAAATGTTTGTCTTATGTGCTGATTCTAATACTTTGTTATGAATATGAATGTTTGTTAGTATTTTTGCGTTTGAATGTAACTTGTGACTCTTCATTTTTATTTCAGATGGATTCTTCTTCAACAGCAAACGTTGTTTCTGACAATAACAACGACTTCGAAGGCGATGAAGAACAAGAGTTTCTGACTCCAGACAGTAGAGTCAAGAGTAAACAGGTTTTGACTCCGAACAGTAGAGGCAAGTGTAAAGAATCACCTGAAGCTAGTGGAGCAACGTTCTAGACACACAAAAAACGCCTAAGTATCTTCCTCCAAGGTCTAAGATCTGGGGACATTTCACAAGAACAAAGGAGAATCGTGACAAATGTATATGTCAATACTGCGACAAGACGTTCTGTTGTGCTACATGATTGGGCACATCTAACTTGATGAAGCATCTTAGCATATGCAAACGCTTCATGTCGTTTTCAGAGGGTCAAAGCTCTACTCATCCTGGCATCAATGAAGAAGAACAGCTGAAGTCTAGAAAGATAAGTGAGTCTACTTTCGGAGAAGCAACAAATGAGATGATGGTGATAGCAGAGCTACCACTGAGTTTCATTGTAGGAGTTGGTTGGAAACACTTCTGTGACAAGGTCAGTTATATATTAGATAATTCTTTAGTTAAGTTTCGTATCTAACTTTGAATTTTATAACTGCAGATGGAACTAGGCAAACCAGTTTCAAGAAGGACATCAACAAGAGACATTGTTGAGATGTATCTGCAGAGGAAAGCTGTTATGAAGAAGTGGTTTAAAGCAAATAAGCAAAGGGTTTCACTAACTACTGACATTTGGGTGGCTCAAGTAACTCGTAAGCAAATATTTTCTTTATCTTATGTGTTCAGTTTGATCCGTAATTAAGTAGTTTCCTTTCTTATGTGTTCTTATTTTTGATCTCAGGTGCTAGCTACATGGTTGTGACTGCCCATTATATTGATCCGTGTTAGCGATTGAAGAAGCTTATCATTAGGTTCAAGCACGTAACTGATCACAAAGGAGGTACAATTTTGAAGGTTTTGTAAGATTGCTTAGCTGACTGGGGTATACAGAAGGTATTCTGTGTGACAGTCGACAATGCAACGAC
This sequence comes from Brassica napus, assembly GCF_020379485.1. Lineage (NCBI taxonomy): Eukaryota > Viridiplantae > Streptophyta > Magnoliopsida > Brassicales > Brassicaceae > Brassica > Brassica napus. The sequence continues at coordinate 73,396,705 of NC_063446.1, forward strand.
CAATTCATCTGCATTGCAAAAATTTTGAATTCTCACTGGTGTCTAAAGAAGCCTTAGTTTTTTATGTTGTTATGAAACTTATTTTTCTGGTGTGTTTGAACGATGAATGTTGTTTTTTCGTTTGGGATTGAACTAAGGAATGTTGTTTTCGGTTTTATGGAACTATGAAGTGTTGTTTTCGGATTTATTAAACTATGGAGTGTTGTTTTGCTATTTTATTGAGATTTTCATTTCAGTTTAAGGATTATGTTTCATAAATTTGTATTTTACTTCAGTATAACCCGAAATCGATTGGTATTTGATTACTTTATAGGTTTTATAATGCAATACAATATTTAACCAAATCCGAAGTGATATTATCCGAAACCGACCAATTTTAAATAAATTTTAGAATGGGACCTTTGAGCCTAAACCTAAAACACACAAAAAAAACCGATCTGAACCCGAACGATACCCAAACGCCCATGCCTATCAGTCACGTTAAAGTTAGGGTTCACGTAGGTGGGATTAATTATTATGGGCTTTAGTGTTTCTTTGGGCTTTTACTTCTTAATTAGATTAATTAGAGTTTTGTCTTGTGTTTTCTATTTAAGATGTCGTTTATGTTATTGTAAATCAGCTTTTCACATTTAATAAAAATACAGAGAAACAGTTATTTCTTTTACTTTGTTCTCAGATAGAGTTTCGACTCTCAACGATCTTAAAAAGGCAATTATTCTAGGTATTCTAAAAATCAATAGATTACTTGCGCTATCCGTAGCTTCCGCTACACCATAAGCCCTTTAACAAAAAAAAACATTTTGCTGATACATTTAATGAAAACATTTTGCTGGTACATTTTAATATAAACATGTGAAGTGTTCGTGATGCCATTGTCATTTTTTTTTATTTAGATGCCACTTAAATATATGGGAATTGGGCTGTATAACCTTCAAACAAATTATAATTCATTAGATAACTAAAATCCCTAACTTTCATCTACAATATATGTATTTTATGTATATTACCCTTCAATTCAACCTGTGTAACCTGATGAGAATTATTTATCAAAAGAAATATTAAATAAATGATTTAATAAATTGTGGTTATCATTGGTGCACATATCTTTCTCTTCTTCTTCCTCTTCTCCTCCAATCTCTCTTTCTTTTTCATACATACGAAGACAAACCACTTCATCTCAAGACAAAGAAAGAGCATGGATTCTGGGCTGGTGGAATTGAGTTTGGAGGAGAAGATGGCACCGTAGAGAACGACGAGGTGACGTCACAATTTCTTTTTTTTTTGAGTTTCTTTAATGTTGTTGATCTTGATTTTTTTCGTTGTTATTTAAATTGTTATAGTACGATGTATTGATATTGTATGGCGAAGAATAATTACTCTGGACCAGTGAATGTGTGTATCACCATGTCTGCAAAAAGAGGAAGATGTGAAGAAGATGAACTCGCCGACTATACTATATGTAGTCAAAGAAAATTATAGTCTAGTACGATTCTTATATTTTTGTACCATTCGCAAGTACCAAACTAAATAGTATGCTACGGTTCTTGTATTATTGTATCATCGATTGTTTGATAAATTCATTACTTATCAATTTTTAGTTTACAACTATATGTATTATATTATGTATTTTGTTCTATACTATTTGGGTTTAGAGTTTATACTTGGGTTTAGGGTTTAGTGATTAAGAGTTAGGGTTTAGTATTTGGAAGGTGGGGCTTGAGGTTTGGGTTTAGTGACCGTACTATGTATGTTCCAGTTGACGATTAATAAAAATTGTTCTATTTTGCTCACCAATTTGTACTATACTATGTATTTTGTTCCATTCTATTTGGGTTTAAAGTATATACTTGGGTTGTTTTGGGTTGTTTAGTGATTAGAATTTAGGGTTTAGTATTTGAAAGGTGGGAGTTTAGGTTTGGGTTTAGTATTCAAACTTAGGTATGAGTTTGGCATTGAGGAGTTGTGTGTTGGATTGGAGTCCTATATTATTCAAAAATTAGGTTTGGATTTAGTTTAATATTACATAATATTATATACTATTTTCAGATTTTGATAATTGGGTTTAAGGTTTATATTTGGGTTTAGGGTTTAGTAATTAGGATTTAGGGTTTAGTATTTAGATGGGAGGGTGATGTTTAAAGTTTGGGGTTTAGTATTTAAAAGTTGAAGTTTGGAGTAAAATTTAGTATTTATTAGATGTGAGTGGATTTTGAATCCTATTATATTTCAATGATATGGTATAGAAAAATAAGATGCATATTGTGTGTTAAACAAAAGTGTGGTGTGGGTTGTATTACGTATGATAATTAATTGTAGAGTGTCAAATTGTTGATATCATCAATTTTCTTTCTCTATTACTGGCAATTTGAACAAAAAAGGGTAGCACCGAATAAAACTTGACAAAATTGTTATGGACTTAATTATGTCAAAATCAATGCTCTGCAATTAATTTCCTTTTCAAATTTGGTCATTCGGCAAATTAACTCTTAAATATAAACATGTGATTCCACTTAAAACAATGATTCGTAACTGATATTGTTTGTCTCTTAATCGATTTCGTTGAGTAGTTTTAGGAAACTCTGTTATTTAGTTTAAATAAATAATCAATAGAAGTTCAGATTAAATACGGCAATACGAGTGTTTGTAAATACTTACAAAATAGAAAGAGAGCTCGAAAAAGGGCATTATGTTCTAATAACATAGATATAACTACAATGTCGATTCCGAAAGAAACACACTTAGTGCTACATAGTGGATTAGCTATTACACTCCCTGAACTGAGTTTGGAATATCTTCCAATTACTGATAGGAGTGAGCTGATCATCTGTTATGATCCAAGATATTAACCACTTTGGTTGAAATCCAAGATTAAGGTCAAATAATTATAATTTAGTTTTTAGAAAGAATCGAACTCAGAACTAATGATGTGCACACACTAAACCCAAAAAATTATCATTAAACTACCATTAATTGGTTATCCTCTGCAATGTTTTTAAATATTAGTTGTGCTTTTCTAATTTTCTTCAAATAATTTACAGAATTAGGATGTAAATAACAGATAATCAATATGAATATTTAATATGAAACTTTTTCCATGATGCGTGCGTGACATGATTACCATACTGTATAAAATACGCTCTGATTAAACAAGATTACACGTGATAAGTAATGAAATATATATTTTTTTTAAGTAGTAATGGAAATATTAACTATTTTCTGGATAAGTTTCGTGAAGTTTCAACAAGAAATAACTAGAAGGGGTTTCCGTATAAGTTATGTTCAATTAATGACTTTTAAAAACTCAAAGAAAAAAACAAATGATAAAAACAGAATCCTAATCTTTAATATTTTAAAAGAGAATGTTGAATATAAAAATTGCTGAGGTGTTAAAACCATATAATTTTTACCATTTTTTTATAAAATAAACCAAAAGATTTGTATTCATTATTACTAGTATTATAATATATTTTAGTTTTTTGAATTTAATTCTATAACTGACATTTTTGTTATGTTAAGAGATTGGTCAAATTTTTAATTAAACTAAAATTAAATAGAAAAAAATTATCTTGATATATAAAATTTAGCATTCATTATTTAAGATTTTGTAAGTTCATTTTTAAAATACGTAATTATGATATTCACTATCAATCTTCATAAAATTTTAAAATCTTGATTTAAGATGCACAACATTTGAAAATCAAGAACGATGATCGTTCAAGTGATTAAGTTATTCCATTTCCATATGAACAATCATAAACTTGCAACAAGCAACATCACTTTCAAAAGTTATTTAAAATATGATAGAGCTTTATGTGTGTTTCTAAATTAGTTTACCATGCAATGATACAACTTTTTTAACTTCACAAATAAACGTGAATAACTTATTCTGTGTATACATCACGAGACATTCCCTATTTTAATTATATTAATATTCACACATAAAACTCAGAGATGAGAAAGAAAGCAATTCTTTCTATAGATATTTGGGGTAAGTAATTTGCTATATTTTTTTTGCTTCCGAACAGATCTCAACAAGCACATGGGCATGTATGGCTTATATAGAAAAGCCATGCCAGACTTGCCAGTTAAGCTTACAGGATTACAAGCGTGATTTAATGAACCCCTCAAGAAAGTCAAATTAGTCATATATAGTTTGTGCAAACGCTTAATCTATAAGCCAATTCCACAAACCTCAATTCATATTTAACCCATCGACTCATCGATGATTTTGCTCACAATCAGAAACTATCTCCTATCTCTCTCTCTCTCTCTAACACACAAACCAAAGATCACTAAAATATAAAGACCCACAACATGGGATCACGTGCGGGACATGTTTTACCAGGTTTTGCCTTCTTAGCACTTGGTTTGTGGCACTTATTCAACAACATAAAACTCTTTTGTCTACGTCCAAACACCTTCATTTCATCTCCATGGTTCCCAGTATCAAAGATCAGGCACTTAGAGCTTTACTTTATGATGTTCTCTGCATCTGCTTCCATATCAATGGAGCTCTTTATTGGACCTAGAAGACACCATCCCTTTGACTCAGATGGGACCATCCCATCGAACCATCTCCAAAACGTTGAACATTCTTCTATCTCCATGGCCTTCTTGGTTTATGCTGTTTCCGCAGTAGTGTTTGATCGAGCACGGCCTAGAGCAGCGGCTTCCGAGGGACTAACCATCCTAGCTGCAGCCGCTGCCTTCACTCAGCAGCTACTTCTTTTCCATTTCATCCTCCAGCTCAGTATCTTCGTCTCTCTAATGACCACTCTCATGGGTATATTGTAACTTAAAGTTCTTAACATACATACATATATATATATATATCCCCTAAACATTAATTGCAAAGTAATTTTTTAAAAACTTCGATTATATGTCTTCTTTACGAACAATTTACTTCAGAAGATGACATGACATACTAATAATTATGACATGTTTATAGCTAAATGTGATATACACATTTTTGTTTGTATTATTTTGTATTTATCGCAAGACTTTTAAAATACGATAATAACTCATATATCATAATTATCTTAATCTAATCATATTCTAATACACTAAAAATAATGTCATCAATAAAAATATTAAAAAAATTACAAAATTTTGAAAATACAATTTAATTATACTTTTTCTTAATTATATACTTTGAATCTTAATACCATTATTTCTTTTAATATAAAATTTTTTCTTAAATACTATTTCAATGTTTTTTATAGTTATACATTTTTCTAGCCCATTTTTTAAAAAAAAATTAATATATTTTAATCAAAATAAGACATGACTTAATTCTAATTCTGATATAAACAATTACATTTATGTAATTTTGTATATATGGTGAAACAATTTTTAACATATACAATTTTTATTAAATAGTATTTCAATTTGATTTTTGATAATAATACCTTTTTGTAACCAAATTTCTTCTTAATTCTATACAATTTGATTCAAAATATATTAACCAAAATAAGTAGAGTAAAAATTTCCTAATTATATTTTAAATATATAAAATATATATACACTAAATATATAACATAAAATTGATTATTTAACTTAATTTAATAAATTTTGTTAAATTAAAATATTATTAAATAGATAATAAATTATACTTTTAATTATAAAAAGATTTTAAATTATTTTAAATAAAATTATTTTTAAAAATCTATAAAAAGGAAGGTTAGGTTCGCCAATCCTATAGGCATATTATCTATACGTACATTTTATACATACATATCAAGTTTCATATATTAATATGTTTGTTTTGTTTTATTAAATAATAATTTTGATAAATACAATATAAAGTAATTCATTTGACATTATTAGCTAATAGTTTCATTTCACTTCAAAAGGTATTGCCTTGCCCAAGAGCTTTTTGGTGAGCCTTGTGAGATCTTCAAGTATAGCTTTTCAAGGAGTGTGGTTAATATTTTTGGGTTGCATGCTTTACACACCAAGTTTGATTCCTAAGGGATGTTTTATTCACGATGAAAATAGCCACCAAGGGGTTAAGTGTTCAACCGAAGAAGCTCTTCACAGAGCTAAATCGTTGGTCTGCATTGAATTCAGTTGGTTATTCGTTATAAACACAATATTTGTTGTGACACTATATATGATTCTAGATCGGGTTTATGGTGAAAACGTAGAGTACTCTAGTCTAACCAGCAATTATCAAAGAGAACAATATGATGAAGAGCAACAACACTTTGAATCGGAATCGACTCAGAAAATGAGTTTTGTCCAAATGGGTAAATTTGATGACCATGGAGATAAAATGTGAGAAGCTTCCTTAGTGATGATTATTGTTATCGGTTATGTAATGTGATCCAAAATGTTTACTCTTCTTCAAATAATAAAAGTATATAATGTGTATTTTACAAGGTTGATGATAATCCCAATTTGTATTTTACAAACTCCACTCAAATTAGTTATTAATTTTTAATGTTTGTTGCAATAAAAGCAAGTTCTCTAAACTAATTCCCCTCACATAGTCACATCACACCCCCACCTAAACTTTTTGCTTCTTGACAACACAATAACTAAACTCATCGGCAGACAAAACAAACTTTAAAATTCTATAAAAAATTTCAACTGAAAATGAATTCAATGAAACCAAAACTAGACAGAAAAATAAAATTTAGTATTTTTTTCTTGGGAAAATTATTTTTTTAGAGAAAAAAACAATAATTATGTCCCTTTAGACTAATCTCTATTATTTTATGTCCCATCAGACTATTTTTTTTTTAAAATGGTAGTAATACCCTTAAAATTATAATTTTTTAAATAAAATGAATAATGAGTTCGATCATGCGGGATCGATCGATCTGAATTTCCAAGGTCAAACGGATCGATCGATCCTGATCATTATGCAGAACAAAAAACGCGGAGTATATACTGATCGACCTGGTCAATTTCACTCGATCGGCGAAGTTCGATTTAAATTTCAGAGAGGACTTTAATTCCAATGCAAGTAACCTTCCCCTTTTCTTTTTATCAACATTAAAACTCTAACTTGAAGCTACAACCAATTCCCAAACACCACATGAAGTATATATATGAATCATGGTAGAAATAATGTGAAAATTTTGTGAAAATTTTGTGAACAATCAATAGAATATAGAAGACGGCGAAGAAGGTCACCAAGTTTTTTTTCGTTATTTTAGTTCATTTTTCGTTTTTTTTTAAATCGATTTTTTTTCAAAATATAAAAGTGAATATTCTCAAATATTTTGTTTTCATATTTTTAGGAACTGATTTCTTATCCGTAGAATATAGCTAATCTTTAGAAATCGGGTTCTACAGGTTTTTAGAGTTATAGTAATATGTAGATTTTGATTTTTACATATTTTAGATTTATAGTAAATCTGTAGATTCGGTTTCTACGTGTTTTAGATTTATATTAATGTGTAGATTTTGATTTCTAAAGATTTTAGAACGGTAGTTTAAGCGCGGAATGTGTATTCTAATTATTTTTAGAATACTCTTATTTACGTAGATCACGTATTTTAAACATTGTAGATTCAATAAAAAAATGAATTTCGTTTTCTACTTCGTAATTATCAAAGAGAACAATATGATGAAGAGCAACAACACTTTGAATCGGAATCGACTCAGAAAATGAGTTTTGTCCAAATGGGTAAATTTGATGACCATGGAGATAAAATGTGAGAAGCTTTCTTAGTGATGATTATTGTTATCGGTTATGTCATGTGATTCAAAGTGTTTAATCTTCTTCAAATAATGAAAGTATATAATGTGTATTTTACAAGGTTGATAATATATAATCCCAATTTGTATTTTACAAACTCCACTCAAATTAGTTATTAATGTTTTAATGTTTGTTGTAATAAAAGCAAGTTCTCTAAACTAATTCCCCTCACATAGTCACATGACACCCCCCACCCAAACTTTTTGCTTCTTGATTTTTCAACACAATAACTAAACTCATCGGAAGACAAAACAAACTTTAAAATTCTTTAAATTTTTACAACTGAAATGAACTCAATGAAGGTACAATGAAACAAAAATTAGACAAAAAAATTTAATTTAGTAATTTTTTTCTTTTGATTCAGTTGATTGTGTGTTGTGTATTGATCGTTACATGTTTTCCTCAACCATTTGAAAGAAACAAGTAGGAATATTGTTACTTCTTAGTGTTTACTCCACCGTATTCAACAATCATGATTTCAAGCGGATTGAGACAAAAAAAATGCTTAAGATTGAAGACAAAATACAATTACAAATTTAGCCCATAAACCTTAAAAAGAAGTGAAAAAGTAAAAAAAGAAAGCATTCGTAAACTGGAAAATAAACACTTGAGAAGAGTAGAGAAGGTTAGTTATTCCAGCATCATCTTATCTTCTTCCACCATCTAGAATTTAAGCTAGTAATAACCATTTGGGTATTTATAACTATTTGACTTAATTTGATACTTCCAGAACGAATTGGATATTTTCCAAGGTCTAATAGAAAATGTGCTAGTTAGGAATACTCAACAGCTGTATAAGGTCAACATTTAAACTTCATGGAGCACGTTTCTATTCAAAGACGTTACGTAAATCTACGGGTATGATTGGTAAGTGCTGTAGTTTTATATTTTTTTTTGCTGTAGAATTTAATCTGTAGATTTATTTGCTGTAGATTTTCTTGCTGTAGCTTTCTAAAGCACTAATTTAGGAGGTGATTGGTAGTTGATGTAGATGTTGTCCACAGTCCTATTTATTTCTACAGCACCAAATTCAGAGCAATCAAGCCATTACCAATCGGACCCTTAATCTGTAGATTTATTTGCTGTAACTTTCCTTGCTGTAGATTTCTACAGCCATATTTTGATTTTGCAGAGATTTTTTTGCTGTGAGTTTTTTAAAGAAAGCAAAGCTCGATTGGTTGACTGACATATATGGCAGTAGACTAAATTTTGGTTGTCTAGAGCATCTACAGTCTCAACCAATCAATTGCTACATTGCATGAGAATTAATGAAAAGTGAATACTAGAGACGGCTGAGCCCGGCCATTTCCGATTTTTATATTTTATATTTTTCCTTTTTATTAAAATATATATATTAAATTTAAATGTAAATAGTGTTATAAAATATAATATAAAATATTTAATTCCAATATCAAACAAAAAATCAATTGTTAATTTATTTTAAAATAATTTTGATATTATTGAAAATATTAAAATGAATAATTATTAGGTAGAAAAGTAAAATTTTCCCAGGGGCCCCTAACATTAAGGTTGAGCCGGCCATGATGAAGACCAAGAAAACATCCATGATGTTTTTCTTTTTGTTGTAAAGAACATATAAATCATGTTGAGTTGAATCTAAATCTTTTTTTTTTGGTAAACCGTTGAATCTAAATCTTGTTGAATCTTGTTGAGCTCTGGAACCAAGTCTCACGAAATCGATGCTTGACTTACAACTGTATATCGTTGACTGTCGTCAAGACCAAATAGGGTTGGAAGGAGGTGGCAAACCCCCACTTCCAAGGGTTAGGGGATGGACCCTAGAACAAGCAAACATAATCATATTTTGAAGTATTTAAAACCAATAATATTAATTTCGAGTATTTGTGTTTAAAAAAATTAGTTTCGAGTATTTTACAAGGTTTACGCATGCTTACTCTAACGTTCTTTTTGTTTAAATGTTAATTATTTCATTTTTTTGTTTTTGTTTTCATTTGGTAAGAAAGAATAAAAACTCGTATTTCAAAATTTTGTTAGTAAATCTGCATTAGTGGAAGATGTATTGCTCATATCAAAGAAGATAAACCACTATAAATTGTATCTTATTATGTCGTCCTCTTAATTGTTTTTTTACGGTTGGTTTTCGATTCCAAATCATAATAAAATTTTCGTTATTTCAAGAGATACAAATTCGACGTGCTCAATGTATTAAAATTTAATTATGACTAAAGATTTTTTTTTTAAATAACAGAAATAAGTTTTTAATAAATAAAATATTATTTTAGCAAATACTAGTTTTAACCTTTTCAGACATCTCTGATGCCTAGTTAGAAAATCGAAGTGCCTTTATCTCTTGTATAATCCAAAAATTATCACTATATTGTCTTAGTTTTTTTTTTTTGCAAATGTATATTGTCTTAGTTGACTTGTACGGTTTTTGTATTTCACTGTATATCTCATCTTGTAATTCACTCTGACAGTAATATTAAAATCCGATGACAAATAAAAACTAGCCAGGCCGCTGAATCCTCCGTGTTTTGGTTGGACTACTTGTTGCGACGTAAAAAGAATTTTCTTGAGAAAGTAAGCCAAGAATCATAGGAACCACGCGTTCAAGAAAATATTTACGAAAGGTTATTTTATTTATGCATGACGTGACGTATACTTTGCATCTAATCCAAAATGGATGCTCAGAACAGAATTGCGACTTATTAAGCATTACTTATTATATTTTTTTTAAACCTGTTGTTTATGTATTCGTGACTTATTAACCTGTTTTTAAAACATGTTGTTTATAATACGAAAAGTAATATATTGAGAAAGGATCAATCACATAGTTTGGGCTCATAGAATATGGCGCCCTAGGGACTCAGATTTCTGCCTTTCTTTCCCATGACGACTAGGCATAGTCATCGCTTTTTGTCACTAAGCTGGTTATTTTGTTATAAGGAGTGGCGGATGTAGCATAAAATTTTTGAGCAGAAAAATCACACATAAATATGAAAACTAAGATTAAGATGTAATTTTTAATAAGAAAATATAGCTAAAATTTAGGTATATTACAAAAAAATTAAAAATTTTATGGGTGCAACTGTCGCTTTCTTGATAAACCTACATCCGCCACTGGTTATAAGCACAACTAGAATTTGGTCTGCCCATGCTGGTGTTATTTTCATTTTTGCATAGATGTAAATATTAGTCGTACAATCTCATTTTTTTCTGGTTTGTCATTTTCTTGTTAACTTCAAAAACAAAACTTTAATGTTTATTGATCATTGACATGTTAGAATTTCTTCTTTTAAGATATATATATGTCTTTATCTCTTAGTGAGACTACGATTTCTAAATTTATTTTTAAATTATTCTTTCTTGATAAACCTACATCCGCCACTGGTTATAAGCACAATATGTGTTGTTATATTTATTATACGTAATTTTCTATCGTGTTTACGGTGAAAATGCAAGAGTAATCTAGTCTAACCACCAAGCACCTACTATCAAACAGAACAACAACACTGAATCGAGTGTCGTCGATTCAGATAATGAGCTTTGTCCAATTTTTTATTTTGCTGGACCTTTATTCTATTTCTATAAATGTTTGAATATAAATAAGATAGGCCCAATAAATCTCTGGGCTTGGAATTAAGGACTGTTCACAGGTGAATTTCTTGGTTACATGTGTTGTTATTTCCAAGTTGATCAGGGGAAAAGCTAGGAATTAAATCTAGTGGGTGCACTAGTAATAATAAAAGAAAAAAAAAGACATAAAAAGGACTTGAACATGAATTATTGGAGGCGCACATTGCACAACATGTGATCTACCAAATTATTAATGATTTACCTCACAAAATTCAAAATATAAATATTAGAATCCTAAATATTATTAGGGGTGCACATGCACCCATAGTATATAAGGTGGCTTCGCCCCTGAGATTGATGTCACGGTTCTATAGTTACAGAATCAGAAACTTATCCAGCAATTAAACTTACCTTAGCTTTTCGAGGAATCCTTCATCAGTGGTCGTGAATAACTGATTTTTCTCAGGACGATGTTGAGACCAAGGTCCAAGAGTTGCATCTCAACCAAATATGACGACCAATTTATCTCTGTTAGCCTGCTTTGGAACCAGAACCAGGTCAGATATTACTTTTGTGTCTTTTTTTTCTTTCGAGTTGTCTAGTTCCATTAGGTGGTTTTCCTTTCGCTAACAAATGAACAACATTATTACCGGTTCTTCTAACAAACATATGTAATGACGTAGAGAATTATCATCTCAAAACCAAATCAAAAAACCAAATATGGCGTAAAAGATTATGAAAATTAGGTATTATTAATCAAAACCTCCGAATCTCCTTCAAAAATGGTATTAGAAAACCACAACTCCAAGTTGATTGCATTGCTAAGAGGAGGGTCTTTGCTTCTGCTTCCAAACTTGAAAATGTCATGTCTGCATATGATGATCCCCCAACTTTGTTACTCCATAGCTATTGCCAACAATCCAGCCGCATTGAACTTTCAGAGTGTTTTAATTGTAAGAAGCGTTGTAGTTGCATTTAAACATTTCGTCGGTGGTCGGACCCAAAACATATTTTGTCGAACAGTTTGGTTAGTTTGGTTTGGTTGATCTATAAGTGTACTAATCGTTCCACATCAGCAACCACATACTCTACTGTTCAGTAAATTAAAGTTTTCTATTTCTGAAATAACAAAACATTCCATTATATAATAGAGAAATTAATATGAATATTTTACATGAAATGTTACATGATGCGTGCGTGAAAATGCAACAGGAGAATAATAAATAAAAAAGTTTATTTTTTTTACTTTGAGTGGTATCTTAGATCCATGTGACGGACTATGGTTTTTTTTTGGCGGCGGTCATTGTCTCCTCCCTTCCCGGATAATTGTGCAATCTGACAGAACAAAACTCGACGGCATCTCCAAGTGGTATTTCTCATCACTCCTTGCCAATTGGTGGGGTCATGAAGCGTAGTCTCGTATGAAAGCTTTCGGCTTTGGTGACTCGGCGGTTCAACTCCGCTAGCCACAAGTTTGTCCTCGGAGCTAAGGATTTGTCTTTCTGATTGTTAGAAAAGGTTGCAGCAACAGCGGAAGGTGCTAACGAAGTTGCTATGCTATCTTACCGTTCTGAGGGGACATGAATATGTGGTAATTCGGACAACCTATTTTGAGAAATTAATTAAATTAATATATTAAAAAACCGAAAAACATTATGAATATTTGATATGTATTCCATCCATGATGCCCTGACCGGTCTTTCTCACCATAATTTATGAAATACGCTTTGATTAGACAAGATACACGTGGTAGCTGATAAGTAATGAAAATATTAAATATTATTCTGGATAAGTTCGTGAAGTTTAAGAGAAAGAACTAGACAAATACTGAATATCAAAATTGCTGAGGTGTTGCAACCATAATATTATTCTCAACAGTTTTTGATTAAAAATAAACCAAAAATCAAAACTTAGGTATCTATATTTTGAACAAAAAAAAGATATCCTTGTTTCTTTTATTTACTCATCATAATTTCAATTCTATAAATAACATACTCTCATACTTTTTGTATCTATAAATTCTATTAATCGACTGGTCGAATAAAATAAAAATCAACTTCATGATATTAAATTTAATAGCAGTTTAATATTCTTTATCTATGATTTAATTTTAAATCATTTTTACAAATAGTAATTATGATATTTACTATCAATTTTTTAAAGGTATATTAAGTAAAATCTCAATTTAAGAGGTGCTACATTTGAAAATTAAGAGTGACAATTGTTTAAGTGTAGAAATTCTACGGTTACAAGAAGGCTTCAACACATTTGAGATAAAGCGTGTATTTCAGACTCAAAAACGCAAAGACGGACAGTCAAGTCTATGGTGCTCGAAACTAATCGTTTTATTTTGTCCACATTAATACAAAGTCTCTTTTTTGGTTATCTGAGTCTTAATCAATTATGTTTAAGTTGATGATAAAAAACATAATTTTTCAAGTGTCTTAATTATTCTATATGAACAAATAGAAACTTGCAACAAACAACAAGCAACAACATTTGAAATTTGATAGAGCCTTTGTGCGTTTTCTAAATCATGCAAAATACTTTTTTAACATTACTAAGAAAAGTACGAATTAGCTTATTCCGTATATAGAACACGAGACATCAACTTTTTATCGACTTTTGGAGTAATTTATTTGCAGATTCTTTTGCTTCCAAAGAGATCTCAAGAAGCACATGTGCTTTTATTGCTTAATAAAGAAAACCCAATCCAAACTTTTTTTTTTTTTTTTTTTTTTTTTAGGCTGGCAAGCCTTATTTAACTAACCCTATAAAGTCAACTTGCAGTTGAACGTTTATACAAACGCTTATTATTGAAGCCTATCCCTCAAACTTATTTCATATTAAACCCATCGACTCCTCATTGATTCTTGCTCACAGTCAGAAACTATCTCCTGTCTTTCTCTCTGACACACAAACCAAAGATCACTAAGACATCAAATCCACAACATGGGAACACTCGTTGGACATGTTTTACCAGGTCTTGCTTTCTTAGCACTTGGCTTATGGCACTTATCAACAACATAAAGCTCTTTTGTCTTCGTCCAAACATATTCTATTCATCTGTATGGTTCCCAGTATCAAAGATCAGGTACTTAGAGCTCTACTTCATCATGTTCTCTTCATCAGCTTCCATATCAATCAGGGCCGGCCTTGAGGGGAAGCCACCCAAGCCAAGGATTAGGGCATCCAAATTAGTGGGGCATATTTTTTTTAAAAAAAAAAATATATTAGTATATACATAAAAAGAAAATATGTAGATTATTTTGTTAGAATATTATCTATTGGGCATATTTAGTTATAATAAGATTTGTCAAACTTATTAAATATATTAGTAAATTTATATATATATATATATATATATATTTTTTTTTATAAACCAGGATGGGTTCGGGCCTTCGGCCTTAATCCCCCCTAGGCCCGGGGCCGGCCGGCGCTGATACCGATAACATGGCGTAAATCACCCTTCCCCATGGGAATCGAACTAGGGGTGCAATAGAATCTACTCCAAGCACTAAACCACTAGCCCAACGCACCTTGGGTTAAATTTATATTTTAGACAATAGTTAAAACCCTAATTCTAAAATAGAAACATAACAATTTTTCATTTTGTTCCAAACTTCCAATTTGTTATTTTGTGTCGCCTTGGAGCCTTGCAACACTTTTATTTTGCCCAGATTTAAATTCATAAATTAGGTCTTCAATTATTTCAACTCATCCCTTCCATCGTAAGAAGTAGTAAGACGGTAGGTTTCTTAGTTCCTCGTTTCTCAGTTGAGATAAAAGCTTAATTATATTTATACTTACTTTTTATTTTTATTTGATAACAAGATGGCACCGTCTGGGACAAGCAAACCATGTGGAATTAAAAAGAATCAGCCATCTGGAGCTCAAAACAGAAATAAAAAGAAGAAGCAAGAAGCACTCATAAAGTCACTACAAGGTTCTATGTCCAAGTTTGTAACGAAATTTAATAGTAGTGGAACTGGGAATTCATCTACTCAAAGAGAAGAAGACAAAGAAATTGCTTATCGCATATTGTTGACCATTCCGGTGTCGGTTGCCACAGCTGAAAGAAGTTTTTCGAAGTTGAAGCTAATAAAGAATTATCTGCGGTTTACCATGTCACAAGAAAGGTTGAATGAGTTGGCTATGTTATCAATTGAGACTGCTATGGTCGAAAACTTGATTATAAGAGTTTAATGGATGATTTTACAGGGAAAAATGCAAGAAGATCTTTTTTTTTTGATCAAACCATACTTCCATTATACTGAAACGAGTTTAAACTCCATTACAGGAGTATACAACAAGGCCATAGCAAGCCAAACAGACAAACAAACTGACTGAATAATAGAGAGATAGCTTAAGAAAACAACTTACAAAAGAAGACCATAAAAAGTGCATAACAACAATTTCATAGGCTTTTTGACAAATTGCATCCAGTGTAACCCAAAGGGTCACAATCACTGCCTCAAAGGCAGAGAAATGCACTAGCTGGGAGGAAAATCCTTGCAATACCAGCAATGCTTGTTCATCCAATTCGCTCCATACATGAGGAAATATTGGGAAAGTAGACTGCTCCAGACAGGAAACACCCAAGAGAAAAGTACTTGTCTCAACCGGCTTCAACAGAAGGAATATCATAGATAGTGTTTCTTCAATCTGCCCCCAAGAAGAAACACACACTAACATAGCACAAAGAGCCAGATTGAACACAAGAAACAAACTGCATACTGCAGTAGAGATTGGCACTGAGGCCATATAGATGCTACTAACGAGCACAAGAGTAGAACCTAAGGAGAAAGACTCCATCGGAACATCACAAATTAAGACCAGGAGCCACATATCCAGTGCCTCCCATACAACCCATGTTTCATACCATTCAACAGAATAATGAACCGAGAGTGAAGCGCAGAGGCAAACCTGGAAGAGAACATCAGGACATGATCGAAAAGGAGACCACACTGTGCGCCGGTGGTATAACAAACTGCATCCAGCAGTACATAGACGCCCTGAGACGAAAGATGAGACACCAACAGACAAGTTATGAGTGTCTCCGCCTCTCATCTTACTCGTCAAAATTGGCGAATGAGATTCCAGATCTTGGATTTTGGGAAACGCATGGGATGAAAGGCTGGCGGCGGCGTTGAGGAAACGAAACAGAGCGAGAACAGAGGAAGCGTCGGGAGGGTCTGGTGGGTCCGGCGGAATGGTGGGAGAGAGAGATTCAAACCAAAAAAGCTTACACGGTGGTGGGTCGGGAGGAGGCCTGAAACGCGACGGGGCAGGAGCAGTCATCATCAGGAGCATGGCGGAAGAGAAGATCTGCTTCAGGAGGAGGAAAGTTGAACGGCGGAGTTGAAGCGGATGAGATCCATCAAAACGGCGTGCATAGGGAAATGGGCCTGAGAGGTTTTACCCAGGGCGAAGGAAGCGATGATTAAATGCAAGAAGATCTATATTTCAGCATTAAGTGTTTTTATATCAATGTTTTTATGAACATATTATGAAATTTGAGTTTTTTAATGAAAATTTAAATTATTTTTTATAATGTTTTGTGATCTTGATAAAACATGTACGAGGGCATAGTTTTAAATTTTGATTGGGGCAATATAAAAGGTTGGTCCGGCACTGATATCAATGGAGCTCTTCGGTTGACCTAGAAAGCACCAGCCCTTTGACTCAGATGGCACCATCCCATCAAACCACCTCCACAACTTTGAACATTCTTTCATCTCCATGTCCTTCTTGGTTTATGCTGTTTTAGCACTAGTGCTTGACCGAGCACGACCTAGAGCAGCGGCTTCTGAGGGGCTAACCATCGTAGCTGCAGCCGCTGCCTTCAGTCAGGAGCTACTTCTTTTCCATTTTCAATCTACCGACCACGTGGGTTTTGAGGGACAGTACCATTTGATCCTCCAACTCATTATCTTTGTCTCTCTCCTCACCACTCTCATGGGTAGGTAAATTGTTTTGAGACCCCTATAATAAATACAGTATCTTGAAGTTCTTAATTAACATGTATATATATGGAAAGGAATTGTATTTAACTATTTCTTAGTATTAGGTTCGCCAATACTATTATAAAGATCGGTGCAAAACATCAAAAACTCTATTAACAAAAAAAAAAACATCAGAAACTATGTTAATTGTAGTATGCATATTATCTATATACGTTAATTTTGACATACATTTCAAATTTTCATATTTTAATTTGTTTGTTTTACTTTCTTAAATTACAATTTTGATAAACACTCTTTTGAGTAATTCGTTCTACATTATTACTATCTAACTAATCGTTTCATTTTACTTCAAAAGGTGTTGCCTTGCCCAAGAGCTTTTTGGTGAGCCTTGTGAGATCTTCAAGTATAGCTTTTCAAGGAGTGTGGTTTATATTTTTGGGTTGCATGCTTTACACACCAAGTTTGATCCCTAAAGGATGTTTTATTTACGTTGAAGATGGGCACCAACTGGTCAATTGTTCAACCCAAGAAGCTCTTCACAGAGCTAAAGCGTTGGTCAACCTCGAATTCAGTTGCTTATTCGTTATAAACACAATATGTGTTGTGACACTATTTTTGATTATGGATCGAAACTACGGTGGAAACATAGAGTATTCTAGTCTAACCACCAATTATCAAAGAGGTCAATATGATGAAGAGCAACAACACTTCGAGACTCAGAAAATGAGTTTTGTCCAGATGGGTAAACTTGTTGATCATGAAGATAAAATGTGAGAAACTTTCTTAGTGATGATCGGTTATGTCATGAGATACAAAAAATGTTTATTCTAGATAATAAAGTCTATTTTACCAACTCAATTCAAATTGTTATTAATGTTTTCATGTTTTAATGTTTGTTGTAATAAAAGGAAGTTCTCCAAACTATTTCTCCTCACACCCACCCAAAAATTGTGCTTCTTTTTCCAACACATTAACTACCACAAACTTTTAAATTCTGTAAAACCTTACAAAGTTGAAAACAAGTTCAATTAAACCAAAATTATCCAGAAAATAACATTAAAAAAAATTCTTTGATTCGGTTGATCTTGTGTGTTGTGTATAGTGTACTGATCGTAAAATGTGTTTCATCAACCATGTGAAAGAAACAAGTTGGAATTTCGTTACTTTTCAGTGTTTACTTTACTTATCGTTTAAACGATCATGATGATTTCAAGTCGAATCAAACTGAACAATGCTTGAAATTGAAAACACAAGTCTAACTTTAGCCCGTATAAATCCTATCATTTTTTGTTTAATAATTATTTGGACAATCATTCAGGTGTCCTACACATTTAAACTAGTAATCATTTGGACATTAATAATTATTTGATTTAGTTTATTATATTTCTTAGTTCAGTTTGGTCTTTCGATTCTGGATAATACAATAGCTGTAGTAGGCAGCATGGTCTTTCGATTCTGGATATACAACAGCTGTAGTAGGACAGCACTTAAACTTTGCATGAAACACGTTGAGCTGTGGAGCCAAGTCTCTCGAAATCGATGTTTGTCAGAGTAAAGAAACCACTCTTGATGGTGCTTAGCACTAGCCCAAGACCGTAATACCCGAGAACCCGAAAGAAACAAAAAAACTTCCAAGTATGAAAAATAATATAGAAGAACTCTTAAAGAGATTTAGAGAACTTTGAGTAGAACACTCTTTCTTTAAGAAAACTTTCTTATACTTTACTTGTTCAACTTCTTGTTGTTGTTACAAATGAGAGGATGAGAAGGTATTTATAGCTTCCATATTACAAAATATCTCATATATTTTAATCCTAAATCTAGATAATTCTAACATAATATCTATATTATTTTATTCTAATTATCTAGATATTTGTATAATAATATCTAGATTTTTATTTTGAGGAGGTGGGAGATTTTTCTAGAATTTGGGTTAAGTTTTGGGCTAAACATGATTAGTAAAATTTTAGCCCAATCATATGACCCAAATCAAGTTTAACTTCAATACTCCCCCTTAAACTTGATTTTGTCCACCATTCCGAGCTTCGAGCGAAGTATCTCGAACTGACCTTTTGGTAATGACTTGGTGAAGATATCGGCAATGTTGTCCTCGCTTCGAACCTCCAAAGCTTCAATTGTTCCATCAAGCACCTTCTCTCTTATGAAATGATGTTCCAATTCAATATGCTTCGTTCTTCCATGGAACACTGGATTATTAGCCAGCTTGATGGCACTTTGATTATCTCCATAGATGGTAACCGATTTGATTATTGGCTCGAACAAGTCTTCAAGGAGTCTTCGAAGCCATATACATTCTTGGGCTGCGAGTGTTGAAGCTTTATACTCTGCTTCGGTAGTGGACAAAGACACCGTAACTTGTTTCTTGCTGCACCATGAAATGCTTGTATCTCCACACAAGAACACAAAACCCGAAGTTGATTTTCGATCATCTAAATCTCCACCAAAGTCAGCATCTGTGAAACCATGAAGAGAAACTTTGGCATTATACTTGTAAATCAGTCCCATGCCAAGTGTTGTCTTCACATACTTTAATATTTTCTTTGCTGTTTCTAGATGTGGCTTCCTTGGTTCCTGCATGAACCGGCTTACAAGTCCAACCGCAAAAGCAATATCTGGTCTTGTAATGGTTAAGTATAGAAGACTTCCAACAAGAGAGCGATAAGGTCTAGGATTGGCTAATAAGGATCCTTCATCACGTTTGAGCCTTATGTTAGTATCCAGTGGAGTAGAACGTACCTTTCCTTGGTGTACTCCAAACCTGTCAACAATCCTTTTTGCATAACCTTGTTGGCCGATGAATATTCCATCCTTTACCCTCTCGACCTCTAGACCAAGAAAGTGATTCAGCTCGCCTAACTTCTTCATCTCAAACCTCACCGACATATCCTCTTGTAGACGAGCAATTTCAGCATCGTCATTTCCAGTAATGATCATATCATCCACGTAGAGGAGAACTACTACATGAACTCTTCCACTTCTCTTGAAGAATAGGCTTGGATCAGCACTTGATGCCATATACCCGCAAAACTGAAGAAATTGAGCAAGCTTTCCATACCAAGCCCGTGGAGCTTGTTTTAACCCATACAAGGCTTTCTTTAGCTTGCATACATGGTTAGGATACTCTTGTGACTCAAAACCAGGCGGTTGCTCCATAAAAATTTCCTTATCAATCTCACCATAGAGAAAAGCATTCTTCACATCTAACTGCCATAGTTTCCATCTAAAGCTTGCAGCTAGTGATAAGAGTGAGCGTACCGTAGTCATCTTTGCTACTGGACTGAAGGTCTCATCATAATCTTCTCCGTACTTCTGAGAGAAACCTCGAGCAACCAACCTTGCTTTGTATCTATCGATGCTCCCATCCGCCTTTCTCTTTAGTCGATACACCCATTTACAAGAAACAGGTTTAGCATCCTTTGGTTTCGGAACCAAATCCCATGTTTCATTTTTCATGAGAGCATCAATCTCTTCCTTCATTGCGATCATCCATTCTTCAACTCCTTTTGCTTCTTCATAAGATGATGGTTCATCTTCATCGAAAGGAGCTGCAAAGTAACAAGAGTAAGTGGTGACGAACCTTTCATCTCTGAACCGAGCGGGTTTGACAATGTTCCTTTTTGGTCGTTGATTGGCGATAGAACCATGATCATGCTCCTCTTCTTCATCCTGGTCAATGCTCCCCCTTTCACCTTGAGTCTCCTTTTCAAAGCTTTCATTACTACTTGGAACTTGAATAATTTGTTCATCAGTCTTGGAGGAACATGAACCATCATGCTCATCTAAGACTTGATGTGGTCCATAGTAGGATGAAATTTCGTCAAAGACAACATCACGAGACACTGTGTATTTATGTGTCTCTGGATCCATACACCTCCAGCCCTTTCGTTGTTCATCGTAACCGACAAAGATGCACTTCTTTGCCTTTGCTTCCAACTTTGTTCTTTGGGAGTCGAACACATGAACGTAGCAGACCGATCCAAATATCCTTAGATGCTTCACCGTCGGCTTCTTCCCGTGAATCATCTCGTAAGGCGACTTCATGTTGTTTGGACTGAGTGGCATCCGGTTGATGACATAGGCTGCGCATCTCATGCCTTCTGCCCATAAGGCCTTTGGCAAATTCTTATCATGTAGCCAACTTCTGCACGTCTCAGTTAGATGCCTAATTTTTCTTTCTGCTACTCCATTTTGTTGAGGTGTATACGGACATGTATATTCTCTCTTAATACCATTCTTTTGGCAAAAAGAGAGAAACTCCTTTGACATGAATTCTCCTCCATTATCCGTCCTTAGAGTCTTTAGCTTCCGGCCAAACTCTCCTTCCACAGTAACCTTGAATTCTTGAAATCTTTGAAATACTTCTGATTTTTCCTTCACAAAGTATACCCAGGTGTACCGTGAGAAATCATCTACGAACAGCAACATGTAGCGAAACCTGGAATAGGAGGATGTTCTTGTTGGACCCATCAAATCACTATGGACCTTCTCCAATGGACCGTTGCACCTTGAGGTTGAATGATCAAATGGAAGTCTATGTGACTTTCTTATTGACAACCTTCACAAATTTTTCCTCCATCTTGAATCTTCAATTTTGGAAGCCCATGAACCAAATCTTTATTCACCATGACCTTAAGCTTGGTCATATTTATATGGCCAAGTCTAGCATGCCAGATGGAAGCATTGTCATTCGTACTCATCTTCTCCACATAGGCGTGTGAGGCCGATAAAACATATAAATCTTTGACGCGTGCTCCAGTGTGAACAACATCCGCCTTTAATTCTTTAATATTCCTTAAGAACTTAACGTCTCTTGGGCCAAATAGAACATAATTACCTGAGTCGACCGCATTCACCACCGAAAGAAGATTCTTCTTTACTCCAGGGACATGGTACACATTCTTGAGGGTGATCGGTTCTTCATCATCTCCTTTAATGACAACAGTCCCTTCTTTCTCAACTCGATGGATTGAATTATCAGCGGTAATAATGGCTTCTTTCCCGTCATGACGTTGAAGACTAGAAAATAACTTCTCATCTCCGGTAATATGATGGCTACAACCCGAGTCTACAATCCAATCATTTCTCAAGTTTTTAGTTGTGGGTGTACCTGGATGTGTAGCCTCCACCGTGAAACATTTCCCCCATTCTTCATCTTCCGTATGACTTTTTGACTCCACCATATTTGTTTCCTTCAACTTGACTCGACAATCCCTTTTGAAATGCCCAAGCTTTCCACACCGATAGCACTTGAACTTTTTCTTATCCATAGAAGATCCTTCACTTCCATCATTGTGTCTTGAACCTCCATTTTTGTTTTTCGCCTTGAAGCTTTGTTGTCTCCGAGCTACAAAGGCGCTTCCCGAGTCATCATTGATTTTGACTCCTGACATTTGCATGGCTAATGACTCTTGCGAAGCTAGCAAATTTTCAAACTCTTCCAAGGAAGGTTGTGTAGCCCATCCTTGAACCGAAGTCACAAACGGTGTATATTCAGGCCGTAGACCTCGAATGATAGACCGCTTCAACTGTGCTTCAGAAATTGACTCCTCCGGATTTAGAGTATTAATCTCAGAGCATAGGTTCTTTGCCTTGATAAAAAACTCCGAGATTGAAGACTCCCCCTGCTTCGCATTCGCAAGCTCATTCTCTAATAATTGTAGTTTAGCCTCATTCTTCTTGTTGAACAATTGATCTAAAGCTTGCCAAATGGAACTAGCGGAAGTACACCTTGAGACATGCTCAAATATGCTTGAAGATATGGACCTCTTCAAAGCAAACTCCGCCTTGGCATTCTTCCGTGTCCACTCCTTTGTCGCTTCCGGGGTTGCAGCATTTCTCCTTGGTGGTGTTGTGTTGTTACCACCGACGACATCCCATAAGTCCTCACTCACCAGGTATGACTCCATGCATGACTTCCATAACCGGTAGTTAGATTGGTTTAGGATTTCCATTCCCAATCCAACAACACGACCCGTTGATTCCATACTTAGAATAGACCCGAGCTCTCTTTAAAAACCGATCTTGATGAGCACAAGATTAGCTTGGCTCTGATACCAAGTAAAGAAACCACCCTTGATAGTGCTTAGCACTAGCCCAAGACCGTAATAC
The DNA here is from genome assembly GCF_020379485.1 of Brassica napus. Taxonomy (NCBI): domain Eukaryota; kingdom Viridiplantae; phylum Streptophyta; class Magnoliopsida; order Brassicales; family Brassicaceae; genus Brassica; species Brassica napus. Next base: position 73,420,066 of record NC_063446.1, read on the forward strand.
CCGAGAACCCGAAAGAAACAAAAAAACTTCCAAGTATGAAGAATAATATCGAAGAACTCTCAAAGAGATTTAGAGAACTTTGAGTAGAACACTTTTTCTTTAAGAAAACTTTCTTATACTTTACTTGTTCAACTTCTTGTTGTTGTTACAAATGAAAGGATGAGAAGGTATTTATAGCTTCCATATTACAAAATATCTCATATATATTAATCCTAAATCTAGATAATTCTAACATAATATCTATATTATTTTATTCTAATTATCTAGATATTTGTATAATAATATCTAGATTTTTATTGAGGAGGTGAGAGATTTTTCTAGAATTTGGGTTAAGTTTTGGGCTAAACATGATTAGTAAAATTTTAGCCCAATCATATGACCCAAATCAAGTTTAACTTCAATAATCAGGGCGCGGATCAGAATCCTCCATGTTTTCTGGTTGGACTATTGTTGCGAAGTAAAAAAAAACTCGTAAAGAAAGTAAACCAAAATCATCTGAATCACGTTCGATCGAGAAGATACGAAACGTATAAAAAATATATGAGTGACGTGACGTCTACTTTGCAAATTGCAACTAATCCAAAATGCATGTTCAAAAGTCAGATCAGAAGTGCGACTTATTAAGCATTAATCTATTTTATTAAAATATAAGTATAAATAAGAAATTTTTATTAATTTTATCACTTATTTACAATATTGAAATAATTAATTAATCTATCTTTTATATTTGTTTGTCTTTTTCTGTTTATTAATGCATTTTTTTAAAATGATTATTACCTAAATTACAAATCGTAATCTTCCTTTTTAATTTTGTTTTCTAAAATCTAAATTACCAATAAATAATATTATTTATTTCCAACTTAATTCCTAAATTCTAGGCTATCAGTTATTAATAAAAAATATTCCCTATTCAGTAAATTATAATCTTTCCTTTTTCAGTCCAATTAACTTGCTAAAATCTAGGTTACCAACAGATTATATTCTATAACTAATCAATCTACATTTAATTTATCCTATACGATATTTATCAATATAGTCATCCAACCTAATCGCCTACATAACCGAAAATAATAATATACTTTTTCAATTTCAAAAATCAATAGTATCTGAAGATTCTTAGTATTAAATATTTATCTCGATTATTTTGACATAGATATAAGTTTTATAAATGTAAGATTTGTTTTATGATATCAACATTCGTGGTAAAATTGATCGATCAAAACACAAAATATAATTACTCAATGTAAAAATAAAATGTTTGTGTTTTAAACTGTCATAATAACAATTATGTAATTCATCTACCCTATTAAACTGAAATAATTTTAAAATTTACCCTTAATTAATTTACATCAATAATATGTGTCACTAAAGTAATAATAACTAGCGGTAGGCACTTTACCAGATATCTGAAGCCGCACCCGAATCCGACCTAAAAAATCCTAATCGAAATCTGAACCGAAGTAGCAAAATATCCGAACGGATATTGAATTAGGAGAGATTGGATATCCGAACCCGAACGGTAATATCCAAACCCGAACGGGTAATATCCAAACCCGAATGAATATCCGAAGATAACCGAACATATGTATAATTAACCATATATTTCTAGTTTACATCTCTCATTTTATATAAAATATTTATATTGATACTATATGTACTTTAAGTTCATATTATATACATAGAATTACTGAGAAAATGATTTGTTACTCACTTGAAATGTATGTCAAACTTTTTATTTCAAGAATTAACAAAAAGTTACATCCAAAATTTAAAAACAATAACCAAATTAATGTTTTTTTTAGTTTCAAAATGTTATGTCCAAATCTATTAATCATTCAATCTATCAAAAATTAAAAATTAGTTAAGTGAAAGTTATATTTTTAAATACAAGAAATTTGAGAAATAAAAAATTAAATTTTTTTTTTTTCAAAATCTAAATATTTGAATCCGATCCGAAATAACCGAACCCGAAGTAAAAATACCCGAACCCGATCCGAAGTATATAAATACCCGAACGGGTTTTATACCTCTATACCGAAATACCCGAAAATTTGAAATACCTGATCCAAACCCGAGCGACCACCCCTAATAATAACTATGTATCTCATAATCAAATAGTAAATTGTATCACCGAATATTATCTATTGTAATAAAATAAAAATATCAGTTGACTAAGTTACATCAAATGAAAAATATCATTTTGCTTTTTTTTTGCTAAGTTGAGGTGGATATTTTGCTAATCATAGCCTTTTAGCAACATCAGGTTACTTGTATAATATACATTTTGTAATACCAAATGGTTAAGTGTACACGGTTATTTTAAATATTAAATAAAATAAAATGTAGATATTGAAATGTTTATTTACGAAAATTAAAAATAAATACCATGTGGATCAAGTTCTAGTTATAATGCTATAGTAGGAAGAACCTGTCGTTTGTGTATTCTTCTAGCCTGAACAAAGAAATTCCATAAACATATACCAAATTATTCACCAAGTATTAACTACAAATTTAATATAATGAGAAATAACGCATATTCATCGCTATTTTTGTCGCCAAAATATGACCATTGTAAAGTTTACCTAAGTAGGACATAAAACACACAACATGGGAACACTTGTAGACATGTGGCACCCGGTTTCGAATTATTCAGCAATAGTGCCGTTTATTCAACATTGCGCTATCAAAAAAAAATTCAACATTGCGCTCCTAGTCCGAAACTCGGGGGGAAAAGAATTTGTACTATGTCATAAGAAAGAATCAATTTTTTCCGGTCTGGAAGGATTATTAGGCCTAAACACCTCACAGTTAACAAATTTTTTTTATCAACCCGAAGGCCATTAACTTCATCACCATGGTTCCCAATTTTTAAATTCAAACTAAGAGCATCTCCAAAAATGAACTTTATTTTAAAGTTTCTAAAACTTTATATTTGAAGTTTAAATGTGTTTTTCTCCAAAAGCAAAACTTCAAACTCAACTTTAAAACTATTTGTATTTTATAGTATGGTCCTTATATTTATCATAACTAATTTGAATTCATTAAAATTTTTTGTAAATAACTAGCACATATATAAACATATAAAATTTTAAACAAAATAACTTAATTAAAATTAAACTTCAATCAAAATACCATATTATTCCATAAACTGATTTTCGTAATGCATATATGATCTACTAGTGCATTTTGAAGTAAAAATGAGTATCCTCATTTTTAATTTGTATAGATAAAAATTGTTAAAATCGGGTGATATTAATACTTGTAAATACATTAGATATTGTCATTTCTAAGTTTCACTTTCATGTGTTATTTTCAATATTGTCATTTCTTACGTAGCAGCACCACAAGCTCTCTCACATCCTATATTTAAAAACCCTTTGTTAACTAGACTAATTACAAAAATTACCATTGATCATTAAATTATAACTTGACTAAAATAATATAAGCTTCTTCATTATTGACTAACAAAAAAATAACACGTCTACGTTTTAATGCTGTTATTATTGTTTTCCTATATTTACAAAGGTATTTATATATGAGATTACGATTTAGTGAGTGTCCATACACATGAAGAGGACTGTAACTATTTATACACTAGACTCTAGATCGAAAATATTTGTTCTAGACAGGTCCGGTCCTATGTAGTATCTTCACAAAAATATTGTTTTGGTTTTTACAAGTATTATATATTATACATCATTTTATATATAGTTAGTCATTATATATATAAACACAATCTAATTATAATGTATAACTATAGTGTATACAAATTAAATGTCTAAATATAATGTCATCACCATAGAAAACCATATAAATCCGTTAAAGGACATATATAGAAATTCTGGAGCCTATAAAATTTAAACTTATTGTAATCAATATTAAAATACAAATTCAAATCTTGGTGATATTAAAGAAACTTGATTTGTAAGAAAAACCGGTCACACGATTGTTAAAAGGAAACTTTTAATAACTTTGATATATTTTTAATTTACGATTTTGGTAACGTTAATAATGAGTAAATAATCTGCCACACATTTAATTTGATGAAGAAGAAGAAGATGATCATCATCATCATCACAAGGTTGTGGGGTTTCTTAAAGTTTTTGCAACAACAACAACTCTCTGTTATTACCTGCTGCAGGAGAATGTTAGAATGAGAGAATTATTGAGAGTTTATTTCTGGGGAATGAAGAACATGAAGAACATGAGAGAGAGAAAGAATGAGAGAGATGTAAATTTCAAAATGTAAGAGAGAGAAGGATAGAATAGTTTCCTTGAATTAATTGTAGATCTGAATACAAGTATTTAAAGGCAAGTTGCCTCAGTACACAATACAATAAAATATTCATTGTTTTAAATTATCTTCAATTGTCTTCTTCTCTCTTCCTCTTCTCTTCAATAAAATACTCCAGTATAGTAATTCTTATAAAACCTTATAAAACCTTATAAGTCTGGCATAGTCTGATTCTCAAGTCCAGCCAGCCTAGTCTGATTCTCAAGTCTAGCCTAGTCTGATTCAACCTGATTCTCTTGTTCTTTATTGTTTCATCTCAACACTCCCCCTTAAGCTTGACCTTAGAGACTGGTCAAGCTTGGAAACCATGAAGCATTCCCTCATTAAAACCTTAACTTGGAAAAACCACATGGGATAAAAACCAAGCCAAGGAAAAAGAGTAGAACACCTCATGGCTAATAGGATCATTGAGATGGGAGTTCTATGAGTCCAAGCTTTGAATGAATGAACTCACAGACCTTAGAGCTTGCAGCCTTTGTGGAGATGTCAGCCAATTGATCTTCACTTCTAGTGTAGCATGGTAGAATGATCTTCTGCTCCACGGCTTGCCTAACCTTATGGCAATCCACCTCTATATGCTTAGTCTTCTCATGGAACACACTGTTGGAAGCTATATGAATGGCTGCTTGGTTATCGCAGTGCATGGTGATTGGTGTGGTGGTCGCAATGCCCAAGTCTACCATCAGGTTCTTGATCCAAATAAGCTCACTGGTTAGCTTTCTCATTGCTCTATACTCAGCCTCAACACTTGAGCATGACAAAATCTTCTGCTTCTTACTCTTCCAAGTAACTAAATTGCCTCTAATGAAGGTGCAGTAGCCTGTTGAGGACCTCCTATCCACTCTATCACCTGCCTAATCAGCATCACAGTAGCCTACAATCTCTGTACTCTTGTTGCATCCCAACCATACTCCTTGGCCAGGCGCCTCTCTTAGGTACCTTAAGATCCTCTCCACCATATTCCAATGATGCACCTTAGGAGCTCCCATGTGTTGACTCACTTGATTCACAACAAAGCACACATATGGTCTGGTGATGGTTAGATAGATGAGTTTGCCTACCATTCTTCTATACTTCTTGATATCTCCAAATGATGTAGACCCATACTCCCTCTCTCTCAGCACCTTGTATCTTTCTTCTATTGGAATCTTGGCCTTTTTACTCTCATGGTTTCCTGCCTCATTTAAAATATCAAGTGTGTACTTTCTTTGAGATAAGAATAACCCCTCTTTAGAGCGGCAGATCTCAATCCCAAGAAAATACTTCAACTCTCCCAAATCCTTGATATCAAAGGCATTTTTAAGAAATGTTTTAGTTGAGAGAATACCTTCCTTGTTGCTACCAGTGATGATAATGTCATCCACATAGACTACGATGACCACAATACCTTGCTTACTAGTTAATGTGAAGAGGGTGTGATCAGCTTCTGACTTTACAAAGCCTCTTCCATTGAGGGTGGTGCTCAACTTATGGTACCAAGCCCTTGGAAATTGCTTCAAACCATAAATTGCCTTCTTTAATCTGAGAACATTTCCTGCCTTCACCATGTTCTCAAGACCAGGAGGTGGTCTCATGTAGACTTCATCCTCTAATTCTCCTTGAAGAAAGGCATTCTTCACATCCATCTGCCATAAATCCCACTCAAGGTTGACAGCAAGAGATAAGAGAATCCTTATAGTGTGAAGCTTGGCCACTGGTGCAAAAGTGTCTAGATAATCTTCACCATGTACTTGAGTATATCCCCTTGCAACCAGTCTTGTCTTCTTTCTTTCTGGTTTTCCATTGGCTTCATACTTGATAGTGTAGAGAAGCCGGCTTGTCACTGTCTTCTTTCCTTTTGGAAGTTCAGTCTCAAACCATGTATCATTCTTGATCATGGCTCCCATCTCATCTCCAACAGATTCTCTCCACTCCTTGTGTTGCATAGCCTATTCATATGTTCTTGTAATGTATTCCTGGTCTAATTCACTGATGAAGACTTGGTGATCTTTTGGATATTGAGCAAGGGAGTGTACTGCACTTATTGGGTGAGCTACAACTTCAGCATTGAAGTAAACTTTTGTGTTGATCCACTGTGAGGGTTTCCTGATCCTTGTACTCCTTCTCAAAGGTTGTATCTACTCAGGCTCTGCTTCATTTCCTTCACTTGGTGCCTCTACTTGAGTCTCAACATCTGATTATGATGGCATCTCATCTTGATCATGAGCTACAGAGTTCTCTTCAGGTTGAGCTTGTGTAGACTGATCAACTTTTCTACAGCCCCCCTCATGATCAGGATGAGTGCTCTCAACACTATCAGCTGCAGTAGATGAAACATTTTCAGGGACAGGTTCCACCCTTGGTAAAGACGACATATTGATTCCCAGGCTCTCCATTACTCCCCTAAGGTAATTTGCTCAATCTGAGGCTGATTGAGAAAGATCTTTGAGCTCATCCCAACTCTTTCCATCATAATAGCCTCTAGATTCTACAAACTTCACATCCCTTGAGACAAGAACCCTTCTTGACTCTGAATCATAGCACTTACACCCTTTCTGAGTTGGAGAGTAACCAATGAACATAGCTTTTGAGCTTTTAGCATCAAGCTTGTTCCTCAGCTCCCCAGGTATCATCACAAAACAGAGGCATCCAAACACACGCAAGTGGTCCAAAGATGGTTTGGTCTTGTTTAGGACCTCAAAAGGAGACATGTCGTTGAGGACTTTAGTTGGAGTTCTATTGATCAGATAAGTAGCAGACATCACAGCATCACTCCAGAATCTTTTTGGAACATTGGTGTGGAACATCATTGATCTTGCTACCTCCATCAAATGTCTGCTCTTCCTCTCGGCAACTCCATTCTGTTAAGGAGTGTAAGGACAACTTGTCTGGTGAGTAATCCCATGTTGAGCAAGATATTGCTTGAATGCATGACTTGTATACTCTCCACCATTATCTGACCTTAGAATTTTCATCTTGGCATTGAAATGGTTGCAGGTATGGATCTGGAAATTCTTGAAAGCATCCAACACCCTGTCCTTAGACGAAATCAGTGTCACCCAAGTGTATTTGGGTTTCTCATCAATGAAGGTGACAAAGTATTTGTGGTTCTCTCTGGACACACATGGAGCAGTCCATACATCAGAGTGAACTAGGTTAAAACATCTTTCATAGATGGTGCTAGACTATGGGAAGACTGTTCTACAATGCTTTCCCAATATGCAAGCTTCACAATCATCATTTTTGAAGACCACACCTGGAAGCATCAAGTTTAGGGCTCTTGTATTAGGATGTCCCAACCTAACATGCCATAGTGTGCTATCAACCCCGCTGGATGTATAGCCAAACACTGAGAAGTGGATGGTCTAGACATCTCTGTCTTCTGAAGATGATAGAGTTCATTGTGAACGTGCCCCTTTCCAATCACTTGGCCTGTCTTTAAGTCTTGAAATTCAACCTCATTTGGTCTGAAGACAACCTGACAACTCAGATCAACAATAGCCTTTCTCACAGATAGCAAGTTTGATGTAAACTGAGGCATATATAAGGCAGTAGATTTCCTATCAAACAACCTCAGGTTCCCTATCCCTTCTATCTTAATCTTATCACCATTTGCTATTTGAACATTCCCTGAGGCAGGCTGGACATCACTAATCATGTTCTTATCACTAATCATGTCATGGCTTGATCCTGAATCTATAATGATAGGTTTAGGGTAAAGAGAGTGTGTACCAGCCTTCTTGGATGAGATAAAGGCTTGGATAAGGGAATGTAGGTCACTCATGGTTGCTGGACCATCAGTGTTGACTGCACTATCAGTACTTCTCCATGTTTCTTCTTCATTTGAACCACCAATGACAGATGAATACATGGTTCGACCTTGAATCGATGGATGCTCAAACTCTTTGATTACATTCCTGGCTTGATTCAAGTCACTTCTTCTTGGCATATTGCGCTTCTTATGTTGTTCCTTAGCCTTCTTGTACTCTGGAAACAACACCATGTTCTTCCTACTGATTTTGAGATAAACTGGACTTTGATGAAGCTTTTCCTGATATGGTTGAAGCTTTCTTGAGTTCCAGAGAATAGGGTACTCCTCTATCTTGAGTTCTAGTGAGGTTCTTCTCTTTTGAAAGACCTTTGGACCAGTGGATAAAAGGATGTATCCAACAGATTTTGAAGATAATCTGAGAAAGAAAGAAATTTGCGGAAGCTTTTGTGAGGTTCAAGAGCTTAATGATCTGATACCATGTTAGAATGAGAGAATTATTGAGAGTTTATTTCTGGGGAATGAAGAACATGAAGAACATGAGAGAGAGAGAGAAAGAATGAGAGATATGTAAATTTCAAAATGTAAGAGAGAGAAGGAGATAATAGTTTCCTTGAGTTAATTGTAGATCTGAATACAAGTATTTAAAGAAAAGTTGTCTCAGTACACAATACAATAAAATATTCATTGTTTTAAAATATCTTCAATTGTCTTCTTCTCTCTTCCTCTTCTCTTCAATAAAATACTCCAGTATAGTAATTCTTATAAAGTCTTATAAAACCTTATAAGTCTGGCATAGTCTGATTCTCAAGTCCAGCTAGTCTAGTCTGATTCTCAAGTCCAACCAGCCTAGTCTGATTCTCAAGTCCAGCCTAGTCTGATTCAACCTGATTCTCTTGTTCTTTATTGCTTCATCTCAACAGAGAATTGGGTGATAACAATCTTGATTTAGCTGATCTTGATTTAGAGAAAATGTTTGAATGTTTGAGCAGCGATGAGTTTGCGGTAATTTGAGGAGAGTCCGGTTTGATCTCGGATCAGTTTTTATTTTCTCAGATAAGAGAAAACTGATGCAACTCAAACATGTCAAGCTTCTGTAATGAATGATAGGAGTTTGAGTTTATATTATTCTATTAGGTGGTTTTCTGGATCACGGGCAAAAGTAAAATTTTATACTCTTTATAAATTACTATTTTATATTTTTCATTTTTTATTTTTTTTATCATTCACTTGTTAAAATTAAAATCAATATTACAAAATAATGATTTATTATTTGAAATTTTCATGTTGGTAAATAATGTCTTAATAGTATAAGTTTTGGTTACTTAATTTTTATAAATAAATATATGTAGCTTATATTCATATTTAATGAATATACTTAGTATATAATATGTATTTGGTAAATATACTTTATTTTCTTAGTTTCAATTGTGCTTTTATCTTCCAAAAAAAGGTTTGAAATTATACAATATCAGGTTTTGTACTTGGTTCCAACTACAACATACTAAAATCATACAACGTATATAAAAGGTGTAAGTTGAATTTGTAACTCAAGTACAATACATACTAGATCATATACATAAAATCAAAAAAAATTATGAGTTCCAGTTAAAATAAAATCATAAAATCAAACTATAATCTGTTTTTGCTTATGCTATGTGAAAATAGAGTTCCAGTTAAAACATAATTAATTAGTATCTCAATAAATAAAAAAATAGTGTTTTAACTAGCTATGGGTGATGACATACTTTTGAATTAGGAAAACTGAAATTTAGACTCTAGAGGGAGCTTTAGTTGATTTTCTAGTAGGGGGCTCTCCACCGGAATTCTTTTCCGGCTTTAATTTTCTTTTTGGGACGGTGGTGGTTTTTTGGGTGATTGGTGTGGTTTCCTTTTGTGGATTGACGAAATTATTGGAAATTTTATATTCCTTGCGAGTTAATTATTTTATTACCTTTGAAGGCTTTTAATCTTTCCTTTCTATTTGACACTTTCCTTTATCTGGTTCTCTTTTACGAAATTCTTGCCCAAGTAAATTGATATGATATCAATCAAAATAATTGCAGAGTACTGCAGAATTAAGAGTAGCTTTTCTGGAACGGCCGTAGACCTCCTCCCAAGTCTGTCGGCATCGCAACAGCGCTCTCTGGTTCCCCTTGTTAGTGTTACGATGGTGGATAACTTGCATACTGCGATTACGGCTTTGTCTCTCCATGATGAAGAGCCGGTAGATCTGCCGGACAATCCATGCTTCAGCGTTTTTGAGGAGAATGCTTTGAGTCTTCTAGGAAGGCTTCTTAACCCTGATTGTCAACCAATGGACAAGATGATTGAAACTATGCCAATGGTGTGGAGAATTAACGGCAGGGTCCGTGGAGTAGCTCTATCTAACGAGAAGTTCCAATTCATATTCCAGAGGGAAGAAGATATGGAGACTGTTCTTAAGGATCGGCCTTGGTCTTATAATCATTGGACCATGTTGCTGGATCGATGGATCCCGTCGCCGCCGGCGAATTTTCTGACTACTGTTGATGTTTGGGTCAGGATCAGTAACATTCCAGTCAATCACTACCGCCTGGAGACTATGGATTTTTTGGCCTCTAAAGTGGGTAAAGTGGAAGAGATTGCATATGATCCTAAAGCTTCTCAAAAGGAGGCTTATATACGAGCTTTGGTACGTCTAGATATTGCTAATCCTGCAATTGCGATAAAGCCACTGAATCTTCCTTCAGGAGGGAGAGTCATCATTGAGTTTGAGTACGAAAAGTTGCGTAAACGGTGCTTTCACTGCCAGCGTTTAACCCATGAAAGGCCAAGCTGCCCTTTTTTGAAGAATAAGGCTGTGATAAAGGAACGGAAGGACAAAGAAGAGGGAAGGAGGAATCTGGTGGTGCCTCAAGGAAACACCACTCATCGTAATGACGCTCAGCTGGATCAGAAGAAAAGAGATGGGGAGCGCTTGTTTGCCCCGCCTGGTTTTGCTCCTCTTTTCCCAGAACTCTCTGGTACAGAGCGTAATATGGCACTGCAGTACATCTCGCATAGTGATGCTACAGAGAGGCAAGCTAGGATCACTCGTGTTCAACAATCTCTAGAGCCGGGCTTTATAGAGAAAGACGTGCATCATCCACGGATATCTCACGATGTCAATAAGGGGAAAGGGCATGTTTTTAACTTTCATGATCATGATAGGCTTCAAAAACGTGCCTGTAGAACGGGCGAGGGTCAAGCCTTGTCGGAACCAGTTGGAGACCTTAGAATCGTGTTGGCATCAGGGGTAAACGACCAAGAGGCTTCTTCCTCTACCTCTCCTTTAGGGCCGACGGTGTTTCGTGTTGGCTCTTACTCAGGGAACCTCTCTACCGAGTCCAGGTTTGATGGTAAGAAGAGTCGCCGCCGTCCTCAGAAATGGAAACGTCTGAGGAATCCCGAGAAAGTGTGCACATCTGGGCCCCGACCTCAAACAGGAGATTATTCTTTGCTTCCTGACACTCGACATCATGATGATCTTGCACTAGGGACCACGTTGTCGAAGCGTAAAGCTCCCTTGAATGTTGGAGAACATTCTTCAAAATCTCCAAAAACCTCTCAACCTACGGTGGCTTCCGATTTGAAGCCGCTGCCATCCCAATGAGCGTTATTAGCTGGATTTGTCGAGGAGCTGGAAGCACTGAGACAGTTCAACAACTCCGGGAGTTAAGAAAGGATTTCTTCCCGGATTTTTTATTTTTAATGGAAACTAAGCAGAAGAGAGATTACATGGTTGGGTAACAAAAAGATTTTGGTTACGATGAGATTTTAACTGTTGACCCCATAGGTCTAAGTGGGGGTTTGGCGGTAATGTGGAAAGGGTGCTACAAAGTGGATGTGTTGGAAGCTGATAAAAGAATCATTGACTTGCATGTCACGGCAGGGTCTCTGGGCTTCTATCTGTCGTGTATATATGGTGATCCGGTTCGTGCTCGCAGGAGTTTAGTGTGGGACAGGCTGAGTACTATTGGAATGGTGAGAAATGAGGTTTGGTGGGGGACTTCAATGAGCTGCTATGCCCATCTGAGAAGTTAGGAGGAACAATGAGGCAAGATTACAATTGCTGGGATTTTAGAAATATGGTTGATAACTGCAAGCTTAAAGAAACGAAGAGCTCGGGGAATCAACTGTCGTGGGCTGGGTGGCGAGACAGTGTATGGATCCAATGCAGACTGGACCGAAGCTTCGGTAATGATGAATGGTTCCAATTATTTCCCAAAGCGCATATGGAGTATCTTGGTATGGTCACTTCTGATCATCGACCAATTCGGGTGACATTTGCATTTGAAGAAAGAGAGATGGGAAAGGGAAGGTTCATATTTGACAAAAGATTAGCAAAGCAACGTGGAGTTGAGGAGATTGTGCGGCTTGGGTGGGGCCCTTCTGTGTCTGCAGGCTCTAATACTCCGCTGGCTGATCGTATTAACAGATGTCGGAGGGAGCTGGCTAAATGGAAGAGAGTGACTACTGTTAATGCAGGGGGTAGAATCAAAAGGTTGAAAGTCTCTTTGGAAGAGGAGGTTTCGAAAAGATTACCAAGTTGGATCAAGATGAAACGTCTAAGACGTGAGCTCTCCCAAGCATATCGAGCAGAAGAGTCCTTCTGGCGTCAGCGTAGTCGTATCAGATGGTTGAAGCTTGGGGACAGGAACACGAGATACTTTCATCTTTGTGCAAAAAGTCGTAGAATTAAGAATCGTATTCTAATGCTCAAAGATGCCTTGGGCGAAGAACATTTTTCTGAGGGCTCTAAAGGCAGCATTGCAACTGATTACTTTCGAGATATCTTCACCAGCTCGAATCCTTGGGATCTGGAGAGTCTGTTTGAAGGTTTTCAGGGTCGAGTAACACCGGCTATGAACTCGATGCTCATGGCTCCGGTGCTTGCAGAAGAAATCAAAGTTGCTGCTTTTTCTATCAAAGGAGATAGTGCCCCAGGGGCAGATGGTCTTACAGGAACCTTCTACAAGCGTTTTTGGGACATTGTGGGACCGTCTACAGTTGAGAGAATTCAGGGTTTTTTTCGAACAGCAGTTCTACCTGCTGGCTGGAATCACACACATATATGTCTCCTCCCAAAGGTGGCGGCTCCCTCGACAATGACTGAGCTAAGGCCGATCAGCTTATGCTCAGTTCATTACAAAATTGTATCCAAGGTCTTATGCAACAGATTGAAGCATATTCTTCCTGATATTGTGTCAGATACACAAGGAGCGTTCGTTGGCGGTCGGCTTATCACTGATAATATCCTAGTAGCTCACGAGATGGTACATGCTCTACGAACCAAGGAGGGGATAAATGATAGGTTCTTAGCAATCAAGACAGACATGTCCAAAGCCTATGATCGGGTGGAATGGTCTTTTGTTGAGATTCTACTAGAACGCTTGGGTTTTGATAGAAGATGGGTGACTTGGATATTGTCTTGCATCAGCTCGGTCACGTACTCCATCCTCTTGAATGGTGGTCAACATGGTTTCATTAAACCGGAGAGGGGGATTAGACAGGGGGACCCATTGTCACCGTTCTTGTTTATTCTGTGCGCGGAAGCTTTGGTTAGTACCTTGAATGAGGCTGAGGCGAATGGAAAGCTGCATGGTATTAGACTCTCAGCTCAGGGACCCTCAGTGCATTATCTCCTGTTTGCCGATGATAGCTTACTGCTGTGTGAGGCGTCTAGTGATGATGGAGCAGAGATCGTTAGGAGGCTGAAACTCTATGGTGAGGCTTCTGGTCAAGTGATTAACTACACCAAGTCATCTATTATTTTTGGAGCCAAAGTACCTATTCACTTGCGTGAAGAGATGAAGACGATCTTGGGAATAGAGCAGGAAGGTGGAGAGGGCTCTTATCTTGGACTGCCCGAGTGTTTCAGTAGCTCCAAAGGGAAGTTACTAAGTTTCATCCACGACAAGGTACAAGGGAGACTTCGGGGAGGTGGAGCTAAGGTCTTATCTCAAGGAGGCAAGGAGATCATTCTAAAGTCAGTGGGTTTGGCGTTACCAGTTTTCGCTATGACTTGTTTTAAGCTTCCCAAAGATCTGTGTGCCAAATTGACTAGCATAATGACTGAGTTCTGGTGGGGTGGGACTGCTGAGAAACGTAAGATAGCATGGGTCGCTTGGAAGAAGTTGTGCAAATCCAATGAGCTTGGTGGAATGGGATTTAAGGACATTGAATGGTTTAATCAGGCCCTCTTGTGCAAGCAAGCTTGGCGAATCTGGTATAAACCGCAGTCCCTACTAGCTCGAGTAATGAAAAGTAGATACTTCCGTCAAGGTGATTTCTTAGAGTGTGGCATTGGAACTCGACCCTCCTATGCTTGGAGGAGTATTATTCATGGCAGGGAGCTTCTCTTGCAGGGTCTGTGGAAAAGAGTTGGCAATGGCCAGGATACTCACGTCTGGTATGAAAATTGGCTACGGATGGAGATACCAAGACCCCCGAGGTACCGAACTGATGATGTTGATCTTACCCTCAAAGTATCGGACCTTATAGATGCGAGATATGGTACGTGGGATGTTGCGAGAGTACGCCACTTATTTGTAGAAGAAGATGCTAATCATATCTTGGGGATGAAGTTAGATCATCGGCGTGAAGATACACTGGTATGGGGTTTTAGTAGAGACGGAAAATATGACTCGCAGAGTGGCTACAAATTGCTAGAACACCTTCAGACTATATCTTCTCCTGAAGCTCCATCTCTGCCCCCGGTGGAAAAAAGACTTTGGTCTAATATTTGGAAAGTAAAGACTCTTCCTAAGATCCGTCATTTCATGTGGAGAGCTTTAGCAGGAGCTTTGGCTGTGGCGACGAGGCTACGTACTAGGGGTATACAGATAGATCCAAGCTGTAAGATGTGTCATGCGCACCCGGAGACGATTTGTCATATTCTCTTTCATTGCCATACAGCAAAAGAAGTTTGGAGATTGTCAAATATTACTTTGCCTCCTGCTGGTTTCTCCATGAACTCGGTATTTTTGAAATTTCATCACCTGATGGATGTCTGCAGGCGAAGCACATCATCTGACACCAGCTCTAAATACTTTCCGTAGATTCTGTGGCACTTATGGAAAGCTAGGAATATGTCAGTATTTGAAAGGGTGAGCTTAGGAGCATCGGATATATGGGAAAGGGTTAAAGTGGACGCTGCAGCATGGTTTGGAGCCAACGATCCATCATCCAGAAATGAGGAATTAATTCAAAGCAGTCTGGTGAATGTCTTGCGATGGCAAAAACCATCAGCTTCTTTTGTTAAGTGTAATATTGGAACATCGTGGATTGACGACAGACAGAACTGTGGAGCAGCTTGGATACTAAGAGATCAGTTAGGTCAAGTTCTTTGTCATAGTCGCCGATCCTACTCTTCGGTGTCAAATAAGATGGAAGCAGAGCTATGGAGTTTCCTCTGGGCAGTTGAGTCCATCTCATCTCTTCGGTACGAGAGAGTGGTTTTCGAATCCTCCTCCTACCTTGCGGGGGAAGCAATCCTTAGACCTTCCTTGTTTCCACAATTCAATGATATGTTGAAGGACATTCGTAATAAGCTATCCTTTTTTCGGCTATGGACCGTAGCCTTTGCGCATATAGAAGGAAACCGGTGTGCGGAAGCAATCGCCACTAGTGTTACTCGCGATCACAGATACTCGTCTTACATTGCTCATGCCGGTCCTTTCTGGTTAGCTTCGGAGCTTCAAGAGGAAGCTTTGGGGGAAGATCAATGATTCAAGATGCTCTTCGTACTGTGACAGCCAGCTGCAGACTTGTGAGAATCCTTCATGTTACTGGTTTCTCCTTGCGGTTTTGGCATTTTAGTTTATCTTCTCCTCTTTTATTTTAAGTTCTGGGGCCTACTGGTTTCCTTGTTGTGTTTTGCCTATGTACTTTGGAGTTGAACTCTCTTCCATTTTTTAATGATTACACAGTGTTAAAAAAAAAAACTAGCTATGGGTCCTTTCACAGAACACAAGTGTTGTAAGTTATTGAGATACTAATTAATTTTGTTTAACTGCAACTCTATTCTCACAGAGCATAAACTAAAACAAATTTTATTTTGATGGTTGAAAGCTTTTAAAGAGAAGACAGACTCTAGACTCAACTCAATCCCAAACTTAATATTCTATATTTTGAGGTGGAAAAAAGTAAGGGGCCATCATTCTTTCAGCAAGATTGGTGACTCCCCGAGATGGGCTTGACCGTACGAGGCCCACCAACATCCTCATAGTTTTCCCATTCCTCGACCTTCTTCGCCATTTTCATCATCTGATCGAGATTACGCGGGTCAAACATCTTCATACCCGCGCGAATCTTCGACTTCAACCCATTAGAGTATGCGATCTCCAACACGGAATCGGCGATCTCCAGAACATCAAGTGAGATGAACTCACGGTTAAAAGCTTTCACCGTCCCCTCCTGCTGGAGAGTCAAGAGCTTCTCCGCCGCTGTTACATCAGTAATGGTAGAATATTGTTCCAGAACACGATGCTTGAGCTGACCCCAGTTGCGGAAAGGGTTTCTGCTTCGTTCCCAGCGGAACCAAAGCAACGCGTCGCCGGTGAAACACAAACGGACCACCCTCAACTTTTCCTCCGCCGTGAAGTCACCCAGATCGAAAAACTCCTCCACCCGTAAGATCCAGCTTTCCGCCTCCTCACCATCGAACGTTGGCAACTCCAAGAGACGGGTCTTCCAAGGTGTACGATCACCCTGAAAACCATCTCCTTGACCAACCCAACCTCGACCGTTAGAACGTTCCTCACGACCCGAGAACGGCGATGGTGACCTCATCGGACCCCAACGATCGTCTCCTTCATGGACTCTGCTCCCGATCGTAGCGCCCGATCCACTCGGTTCATACATCTGGCCTTTCCCTTTCTCCATCGCACGTACCCGAAGTTTCTCGTCTTCACGTTCCTTCTGCTCTTGCTCCCAACGGCCAAACATGGTCGCGAGCTGTTGCTTCATCTCACCCATGGACAGCTTAAGCTCGGAGACATCGTTCATACCCTGCTCCAGGGACGCGATCCGGCTCATCTGCTGCTCCAAAGTAAGATCTAGATCCGATTTTTTTGGTGGCATGGTTCCCAGATTCGACTGCTCTGATACCAATCTGATACACTTTGGATGTATCAAACGTGTAAATCAGAAGAAAATAGGAAGAACTGTTGTTGTATTAATCAATGAACGAAGTACAGCGAGTTTTTCTTAGGAGTTTACTCACTCTCCTTCATGAACAAGATTGACAATACAACTGATACACATTTCTATTATCCCCTCTCTCTACTTATACTACTCTCCGTATTGTTGCTGACCTCCTCATGCTCTCTACATGACCAACAAGATCACGTGCTCTGTCGATGACTCAGCATAGTACCGTTATTCTTTTATTCCTTATCCATAAAGCATCACCCAATGAGTACCAACACTCATGGGCCAAACGCCGACTTTCCTTCTGTCACTCCTTTTGGGCCCTGCGCTTGTACTGGTACAAGATAGGAGGGTGCACTGCTTCGTACGTATAAGAGGAGACGACCTCTCTCTGCGTTTCAGGCCTTTGCTATCTCTCTCACGAGTTTCGGCACTAAACTTGCCTGCGAGTGAAAAAAGATGTGTTAAATGTTTTGATGTAAAATCATGTGTAAGTGGTAAACACCAAGGTTTGTTGGAAGGAGGAGAAGCACATAAAGTTTGAAAAAAAAAATTTTATTTTAATGACCTAACTAGATTTTGATCCGCGCTTTTTTAAGCCAATAAAACATACTAAAATCATACAACGTATATAAAAGGTGTAAGTTGAATTTGTAACTCAAGTACAATACATATCATACATAAAATCAAAAAAAATTATGAGTTCCAGTTAAAATAAAATCATAAAATCAAACTATAATCTGTTTTTGCTTATGCTATGTGAAAATAGAGTTCCGGTTAAAACATAATTAATTAGTATCTCAATAAATAAAAAAATAGTGTTTTAGCTAGCTATGGGTCCTTTCACAGAACACAAGTGTTGTAAGTTATTGAGATACTAATTAATTTTGTTTAACTGCAACTCTATTCTCACAGAGCATAAACTAAAACAAATTTTATTTTGATGGTTGAAAGCTTTTAAAGAGAAGACAGATTCTAGACTCAACTCAATCCCAAACTTAATATTCTATATTTTGAGGTGGAAAAAAGTAAGGGGCCATCATTCTTTCAGTAAGAATTGTGATGAAAGAATCAGCAAGCTTGAAACATGCAATCTCCATGACATCCAACATATAGACACGGTTAGGCCTCACGCCAGGAAAAGAGCTAGCACGGACACAGAATGGTTCAGCCTTTGAGATGAAAATGGTGAGATCTCCAATGTCTTGAGTGTACACTGCATTTCCCCTGGGGCTTACCCTGAACACCATTACAGCTTTTGTTTCCAATAGGGCTTTGTTCACAGTCTGTCTGAAACACCTGACCAAAAAGGTTTCACCTGTGGATTGTGATTCCACCAAGTGTTCGGTCGTGAGACATGTATCCATAACCTCACGTTCTGCTTCGGTCGGCTCTGGAAGGAAATGATATACCAACTCCTGAAACTTGGGTGTGTGCTTGATGTCTTTGCAGAGATCCCATGATGCAATGAGCTGGCCTCCAGATCCAGGTATGCGAAACATGTTATGTTTCTTGGAAAACATGACACGGGAGGAATAGAAGCTAGGGTTTGCGATCCTGATGTTGAACCACTTGGAATTGCCTTGTGCAGAGGGTCGGCAGAAGCTGAGTTGGGGTCCCATGAACTTAACAGCCACGACACAATCTTCTTCTTCGGGAGATAGTGAGGACAAGGACACGTTGGTGATGATTTGGGTTTGGCAATGAGGCAAAGTTACAAGAGGAGGCAGGGAGATGCGTTTTGGATTTGCATCAGATGCAGCCGGGTTTAGATCATCATGGAGACGCAAAATGCCAACGCCATGCAACAAAGAGGCTACCCAGCCATGAGAGGACCCGATTGTTACTGCTGCATCACTAACCTTATTGCCTTCTTTAAATTTCTCAGCCAGCCATGGGGTGATCGGATCATTAATATCGTTATACACCAACTCGACAGGCGCCTTTTTTTTCCGTTTAGGATAATCTTTACAAGTATATGCAAAACTGAGCTCTACATTATCCGGCGCAAATTTTGCGCCATCGATGTAACAAGGAGGGGTCTGCAGCGGGGAAGATGAGCCGCCAGCAGAGGCTCTTATCAACACCGGTTTCCGAATGAAGATCTTCGGAGAGTGGCTAAGAAGGAGAGACATGATCAATTTTCTTCAGTGAATTAAAACAAAGCAAAGAAAAAACCGTGAATAACTCGAGAGATGTTCACATTATCCCCACCTACATCCTTCTATAAATACAGAGCAATAAACTTGGCCACCAAGTTTTCCATTAAAAATAAAAGTAAATAAAAACTTTCCATTTAGACAGCATCTTAATTGGATGTCGCTTTTAATGATGATAAAATTGGAGAAATTTTTGGGTTCACCAACCAATGAAAATAGGTGATTTTATATATACAGTTTTTTTCAAAAAAGGAAACATAATATTCAGAATTTATTTTTTAAATAAAAAGATAGAAAATAATAAAAAATTCATACTAAACCCTAAATCCTAAACATGGAACCCTAAACCCTTAGGTAAACACTAAACCCTAAATCTTTAGGTAAATTCTAAACCCATGGATAGACTCATAACCCTTAGAATATCTCTTTACCCAAGGGTTTAGGGTTTACCCAAAGGTTTAGAGTTTACCCAAAGGTTTAGGGTTTAGTATAAACGGCTTTAACAACATTAAAATTGTTTTTTTTACAGCTGATATTATTATTTTTATATATTTTATCTAAAGGTTTAGGGTTTATCCAAAGATTTAGACTTTAGGGTTTAGTGTTTAAGATTTAGAGTATAGGGTTTAGTATCAACGACTTTAACAATATTAAAAAAAATCTTTTTAATTGCTATTATATTTTTTATTTATTTTTTTATCCTTTTATTTTAAAAATAAGTTCTAAATATTATGTTTCCTTTTTTAAAAAATATGTATATAAAATAACTAATTCTCATTGGTTGGTAAACCTAGGGGGTGAACCTAAGAATGTATATAAAATAACTAATTTTTTTAATTCTAAAATGATAGTTAGAAGACATGTGGAAGGTAAAAGTTTTGAAGAGGTTGTAAAAATCCTTCTTTTAGAACCTTTCTTCGCTCTTTCTCCTAACTTTTTTTTTATTTCTTTTTTTTAATAGTGGGATTCTAATTAAAAATCTCCATTGAAGGTGGTCTTACAAAACAAAAAAGTATACAAAAATATAGAGAAATTCTCAAATATAGCTTTTTTATTTAATTTTCGTCAGAAAAATGACTTTTAATGAAAAAAATGATCAAAATAAGTTTTATTAAAGAGTAAAAATGTGTTTTTTGGGAGAGGTATGGGGGATGTTTATAATACAACTAAATAATATTTTCTAAAAATTTTATGCAAATTTTAAAAGTTATAAAATATATTTTGAAATGAATTCACTATTTGATTATTTCAGATAATAAATTTATTGTACCGATATTGAAATTATATAAGTAACTAATAGCAATTATAACAAAGTAAATTGTATAAAAATGTTTATATATTAATATTTTCAGAGAAAAAACTTAAAATAATAATATAGAATTACATTATATATAATAGTGATTTATAAATCATATATTTAAAATATTTATGATTTAACAAACTTATACATTTATAAAATATATAACATATCCTCACGGTCAAGCTCTAGTAATAGTTAAGTTACAACTACCCTTAGATGCACGTATGAACCAAAAGAAGACAAAATACATATGTTGACCTTATTACTAATCAAAGTTAAAAAAAAAAAAGCCATACGAGTATACAACAACATGTATTATGAGAAGTTTAATTCATTTTTAAAAATTATTATAAGATTTTATGGGTTTTTGTCAGATGAGCCGGTGTTGGTTCACAGATTAATAACGAGGGTTTTGGGTCTTATTAGATTTTTAATTAATAGGTTTTCAATAAAACAAAATTTTATGGAAACATATTAGTTGGTAGAATCTCTGATAGAATACTACATGAAGAGAATAAGTCAGTTGTAATTATATACGGCAACTGGGTTTTGCGGTTTGACTGCTAGTCCATATCGAATATAAGAACATTGCTTATATCTTATCTCATTTATAAACCATATATGTACATTATACTAAAAGGAGTTAAATAATTTGTAAAAATAAAATGCCTTCTTCGCACCATTTAAATGTTTATACATTATTATTTCTCATCATTCCATTTCAGTTTGGTATATTGTTTTTTTTTCAGTTTTGGTTCGGTATTTTGGTTTCGGTGTTTTGGTTCTAGAAATTTAGAAACTGTTCAATTATTTACAAAAATTGGTTTGGTTTCAGTTGAGTTATTTTGGTTTGATTCAGTAGCAAAGTTGAGAACTGGAAAATATGCAAAAAAAAAATTGGTCAAATTTAGTTTCGGTGGTTAGATTCTGGTTTTTCGGTAATTACGGATTTATAGATAAAAATATCATATAATTTAGATCTTTCAGTTGAAATATGGGATAATTCAGTTTTTTGGATAAAAATATAAGATAATTCAAATATTTTTTAATATTTTGAATAAAAATATACTCAGTAATTGTTTTTAGGTAATTAGGTTTTTAAATAGTATTTTTAGGATATTTAGTTATTTAGAAATTGAATATGTTTAATATTTGTAATTATATAATTTATATTTTCAAATTCAGGTATCCATTAGGCTCTCAGTTTGGTTTCAATATTTCTTTTTGAGAGATGTATAACATGTTCGGTTATTTATGAAATTCTTTTCCATTTTGATTTTTTTTTCAGTTTGGTGGTTCCAAATTCAAGTATCCATTAGGCTCTCAGTTTGGTTTCAGTATTTCTTTTCCGGAGATATATAACATGTTCGGTTATTTATGAAATTCTTTTCCATTTTGTTTTTTTTTTACAGTTTGGTTGGTCAATTTTGATTTGGTCTTTCAGTTTAAATATTGGATAATTCAGTTTTTTTGGATAAAAATATAAGATAATTCAAATATTTTTTTAATATTTTGAATAAAAATATACTCAGTAATTTTTTTTAAGTAATTAGGTTTTTAAATAGTATTTTTTTAGGATATTCAGTTATTTAGAAATTGAATATGTTTAATATTTGTAATTATATAATTTATATTTTCAAATTCAGGTATCCATTAGGCTTTCAATATTTTGGTTCGAGTGATATATATATGTTCTGTTATTTATGAAATTCCTTTCAAATTTGAGTTTGGTGGTTCCGAATAACTGTCCCCCCCCCCCATCACAGATCTCAAGGTTGCCTCACAGCTGCTTATGATTTTTATACCACTCCATTCCATAACCCCAACGATCAAAACTAGACTGAGAATTTTTTTTTTTTTTTTTTTTTTTTAGAGGGGTCAAAATTGGGTCATAACTTTTGATTGAAACCCAACATTGTTAGTACATCTATCTTATACTGATCATTGAAGTAACAATTTTTGATGTGTAATTTATTAGAAGAACCAAATTTGATCTAGTTGATGAGGACCCCAAAGATATAGAAAAAAGTGAGAAGATATATAAGATGGGGTCTTTGAAGATCGATCACATTAGCTGGCTATGGGTCCTTTCACAGAACACAAGTGTTGTGAGTTATTGAGATACTAATTAATTATGTTTTAACTGGAACTCTATTTTCACATAGCATAATCAAAAACAGATTATAGTTTGATTTTATGATTTTGTTTTAACTGGAACTCATAATTTTTTTGATTTTATGTATGATCTAGTATGTATTGTACTTGAGTTACAAATTCAACTTACACCTTTTATATACGTTGTATGAGTTTAGTATGTTGTAGTTGGAACCAAGTACAAAACCTGATATTGTAAATTTTCAAACCTTTTTTGGAAGATAAAAGCACAATTGAAACTAAGAAAATAAAGTATATTTACCAAATATATATTATATACTAAGTATATTCATTAAATATGAATATAAGCTACATATATTTATTTATAAAAACTAAGTAACCAAAACTTATACTATTAAGACATTATTTACCAACATGAAAATTTCAAATAATAAATAATTATTTTGTAATATTGATTTTAATTTTAACAAGTGAATGATCAAAAAAATAAAAAATAATAATTTATAAAGAGTTTAAAATTTTACTTTTGCCAGTGACCCAGAAAACCACCTAATAGAATAATATAAACTCAAAGTCCTACCATTCATTACAGAAGCTTGACATGTTTGTGTTGCATCAGTTTTCTCTTATCTGAGAAAAAAAAAACTGATCCGGGATCAAACCGGACTCTCTTCAAATTACCACAAACTCATCGCTGCTCAAAAATTCAAACATTTTCTCTAAATCAAGAAGCTAAATCAAGATCATCATTACCCAATTCTCCTGCAGCAGGTAATAACAGATGGTTGTTGTTGTTGCAAAAACTTTAAGAAACCCCAGATGATGATGATCATCATCTTCTTCTTCTTCTAGAGTTTTATTTCAAGAATCTACTCACACAAGTGTACGTTGTAAGTTATTGAGATAGTAATTAATGTTGTCTTAACTGAAACTCTATTTTCACATAGAGTAAACTAAAACAGATTATATTTTGATGGCTGAAAGCTTTTAAAGAGAAGACAGACTCTAGACTCAACTCAATCCCAAACTTGATATTCTATATTTTGAGGTGGAATAAAGTAAGGGGCCACGACTCTTTTCGTATAACCTGAGATGTCAGAATCAGCAAGACTGAAAAATGCAATCTCGGTGTCCTCCAAGATATAGACTTCGTTAGGTCTCACATCAGGAAAAGAGCTTGCACGGACACAGAATGCTTCAGACTTTGAGATGAAAATGGTGAGATCTCCAAGGTGGCGAGTGTACATTGCATTTCCCAAGGGAAGTACCGTGAACACCATTACAGCTTTTGTTTCCCAACTGGTACCACCGTTCACGCTCTGTCTGAAACACTTGACCAAAAAGGTTTCACCTGTGGATTGTGATTCCACCAAGTGTTCGGTGGTGAAACAGGTATCCATAACCTCACGTTCTGCTTCGCTCAGCTCGGGAAGGTTACGATATCGCAACACCAGAATCTCGGGTGTGTGCTGGTCTTTGCAGAGATCCCATGACCCAATGAGTTGGCCTCCAGCTCCAGGTATGCGAAACATGTTAAGTTTCTCGGAAAACATGACACGGGAGGAGAAGAAGCTAGGGTTTGCGATCCTGATGTTGAACCACTTGGACTTGCTGCCTAGAGCAGAGGAGGGTCTGCAGTAGCTGAGTTGGGGTCCCAAGAACTTGACAGCCACGACACAATCTTCGTCCTCTGGAGATGGTGAGGACAAGGACACGTTGGTGACGATTTGGGTTTGGCAATGAGGCACAGTTACAAGAGGAGGCAGGGAGATGCGTTTTGGATTTGCATCAGATGCAACCGGGTTTAGATCATCATGGAGACGCAGAGTGCCAACGCCATGCATCAAAGAGGCTACCCAGCCATGAGAGGACCCGATTGTTGTTACCTCTGCATCGTTATACACTAGCTGCTCAGGCGCCTTTTTTCTCAATCTAGGATGATTTTTCATAGAATATGCATATTCGAGTAATACATGATCTGTCCCACAAGGATCCGCGCCATGGATGAAACAAGGAGGGGTTTGCACCAGGGAAGAAGAGCCGCCACCAGAGGCTCTTACCAACACAGGTTTCCGAATGAAGAGCTTCGGGGAGTAGCCGAGAAGGAGAGACATGAATTTTAAACAATAATAAAATGAAACAAAACAAAGAAGAAGAAGAAGAAGAAAGAACCGTAACTCGAGAGATGTTCACATTATCCCCACCTAATTCCTTTTATAATTACAGAGCAAGCAACTTGGCCACCAAGTTTTCCATTAAAAATAAGAAATAAAATAAATTTCCATATAGACAGAATCTCAATTGGATGTCGCTTTAATGATAGTCAGACTCTCCACTAATTTAGGAAAATTAGCCTTTTATTTAAGTAAATTAACATCAATTTTGGGTATTTAAAAGAAATATTCTTGGGTTCACCTCTAGATGAACCAACCAATGAAAATTGATTATTTTATATACATATTTTTTAAAAAGGAAACATAATATTTAGAACTTATTTTTTAAAATAAAAGGATAAAAAATAAATAAATAATATAATAGCAATTAAAAAGATTTTTTTTAATATTGTTAAAGTCGTTCGTACTAAACTCTATACTCTAAATTTTAAACACTAAACCCTAAACCCTGAATCTTTGGATAAACCCTAAACCCTGATCTTTAGATAAACTCTAAACTCTTAGGTAAAATATATAAAAATAATAATAGCAGCTGTAAAAAACAATTTTAATGTTGTTAAAGTCGTTTATACTAAACCCTAAACTCTAAAACCTAAATATTAAACCCTAAATCTTTGGGTAAACTCTAAATCTTTGGGTAAACCCTAAACCTTTGGGTAAAGAGATATTCCAAGGGTTATGAGTCTATCCATGGATTTAGGATTTACCCAAGGTTTTAGGGTTTAGTGTTTACCTAAGGGTTTAGGGTTCCATGTTTAGGATTTAGGGTTTAGTATGAATTTTTTATTTATTTTCTATCTTTCTATTTAAAAAAAATAAATTCTGAATATTATGTTTCCTTTTTGAAAAAATATGTATATATAAAATCACCAATTTTCATTGGTTGGTGAACCTAGGGTTGAACCCAAGAATTTCCCTTTATATTATGTAGTTACATATGTGAGATGCAATAATGGAAAATACGCGTAAGGTAATATTCCCTTTTTAAATATCTAAAATCGGTTGCATGTAAATTATGGTAACTAAATTATGGTTATATAAGCTATTAAATGTTTATTATTTACGGTATCTTTTTCTTAACTGATTCTCCACTTTTTAAGGGAAATCTTACTAAGATTGGAGTATTAATTGCATAACAAACCATTAAAACGTCATTAATGAAATAAAGAAATCATGGTTTAAATTTCAATGGCACAACTTGGTAAATACTAAGATAAAATAAGGGTGAATTCTCAAATGTACTTCAATTTTAATAGTATAGACTAGATTTTGACCCGCGCTTTCAAAGCGCGGGTTTATTTTTGTTTTTTTTTTCAATTGACAAATATTTAGTAAATGTCACATTTTCATATATTTGTGTTTTATTTTATAAAAGACTTAAAATTTTATCTTTATTTATCGTATTTCATTTTAAATGACTATTTATGTTAAAAAAATTAAACTTTATTTTTTTAATGAATTAAGTTGGTATAACTCTGATAAATTAATTTTATTATGGGATTAATATTTTAATTAAAAAATTATATACTTTTAATAAAGATTTATACTTTTCAATAAAAAAATTCAATTATTTTTATGAATGCTTAAATTATATTAAGAAAAAAAAAATAATAATTAAGAATCGTTGAAAAAAAATTATTTGAACTTGGACTCAATGGTCCAAAGGAAAAAAAAAAGGTGAGAATTGAATCTGATTTTTTAATAGGCCCAAATGGCCCAATAGAGATTTGATTTGGACTGGATCCAAAAATAATGACCCAATATAGATTTGTTATTAATATTACTTAATTGCCCTTAATGAAACATGCAATGTTAGTGAAAGAAACATGCCCCTAAGGTAATTATGACAATAGGATCCTGCTTTAATAGTATAGATTTCATACATACATTGTGGAAGCACCGTAGCTTAGTAGTTAAGGTTTAAAAACTTCTACATCTAGGTCTGAAATTTGAATTCCAGACTATGCAATTTCTTGCATATTACAGGAAATCTAGGTTTTAAGTCCTGAAGAGAACGATTTATTAAAACAATTATGCAGACTACGGAAGAAAGGCTTACAAGAGATCTTCAACATGATGCAAGTAAATCTGGTCAGACGTGGATCTTCATAGGACTTAGGCATATGTCCTCATAAGGCAGGTAGTATTGTCGGTTGTCGAATCGTCTATATAATATTTCTTATATCATAATTGTAATATCATAATAAATGAGCGTTACAAAAAAGATTTCATACACAAATCACAATAGAATTTTTTTTACATCAAGATGCACTTTATCACTTTTTAATTACATCTAAAGCCACAATGCACTTATAAGATACTTTCTCATGAGACCTATAGAGAGAATATACAGATTTGCTCTTAATGAGAAGAAAATTAAATCTTTTTTAGACTAGAGGAAAGAGAAAGTATATTTCTTTATTATTATTTAATGTACTTCTTAATATTTTGTTTTTGCTTATTTTTAAATTAAAAATACGTGTAACAAATTTTGTTGATATAATAATTTTTTTTTATTCTCTATAATTTGATATTCACTTTGATATATTTTTTGGTTATATTTTAAAGTATATACTTGTACATGTATTCAATGATTGTGTTATGGATGAGTGATATGCGGATGTTTGAAGACTGTGGATAACCACATGTAGAATATAAGCATGGTAAGATACATGTGGATGAGTGTGGGAAGATATGGACGAATAAGCATGGATGGGTAAACATGGACGACTATTTGTGGATGAGTAAATTTATGATTAGAATTCAAAATTTAGCATACTACATATCTCATGGTGGAGGATTGTGACGAGCTCGAACCACCGCAGCTTCACCGAGCTCATCCACGACGATGTTGAGCTCGGAATCCATGGTGTGGCTCACCGGGAAGAGAAGCTGACTCGTTTTGACCGATGGTTTTGAAGGAGGAGCTGACTTGTTTTAACTTTTTGGTTTGTTTAGCTTTGTTTTCATCATGCAAGCTTGTTTTTTTTCTCTAGATATGTTTGTGGTCGTAATTAGTTTGAAGTTATTAATCAAAATAGAATTTTCTAGAAAATAGAATTAAAATCTATGGGTTAACCCCCCTACGAAAATATTTAATTTTTCGGTAAATGCTCTATATACTGAAGCTTATGATTTTTACTGTAGTTTTAAAATTTTGAACACATTCGATATTTGTATTAATGTATATTATACTCTCTTTAATGGTACATAGGCATCGTTTAAATTTTTTGTCAATTAATTTAGTAAAACTTCATAATATTCCCAAAATTGGTTGACTAACCACTATAAAATCTATATTCTCTAGAAAAATGGACACAACAAAGGTTCTAAACCTTTTTGACCTTCATCATATGTTAGTGAATGATTCAACTATGCATTAAAATTGAATTTTTATTTTTTGAATTTTTCTCAAAATCTATGGGTTAACCCCTACGAAAATATTGATTTTTCGGTAAATGCTCTATATACTGAAGCCTATGATTTTAGTGTAGTTTTAAAAATTTAAACACATTATATTTGTATTAATGTATATTAAACTCTCTTTAATTGTACATGGGCATCATTTAAATTTTTTGTCAATTAATTTAGTAAAATTTCATAATACTCCCTAAATTGGTTGACTAACCACTATAAAATCGTTATTCTATAGAAAAACGAAGACCACAAAGGTTTCAAACCTCTTTGACATTCATCATATGTTATTGAATAATGCAACAGTGCATTAAAATATAATTTTCATTTTTTTGAATTTTTCTCAAAATCTTTGGGTTGATTGAATAAACCCTACGAAAATATTTAGAGGTTGATTGTTTGTAGTTTTTAAAGTAGTTTTTGGTTTTTGATTTTCTAGAATCTATTTTTTAACCAATCATGATTTTGACAAACTAGTTTTCCTATTTTCTAGGGAAACTAGTTTCTGATTCATTTTACCTTTTTCTACTTAGAAACCAAAATCTCTTTTTTTTTTGGTTTCTCACGAGCAAAAACCATAAAAGTATTTTTTTTAAAAATATTATTAATGTTAGATAAAATTGTAGTATATAAGACATACACCTATCATTCTGCAAAGCCCACAAAACAAACGTAAAACAACATCACTTTTCTAAGCAATCGGAGTTATATCTTCACTACTTATAGAAACAATTAAATTTTTATAAAGATAAGTTAATTTATTAATGTTTTAATCAATATTTTGTACCATAAATTTTATATAAAATTAATTAAAGTTGTATTTTACAAAAAATGTCATTAATTAAATTTGTTAACTAAAGCATAATATTTTGTCACACTTTAATTACTTCTGTGTTTTAAAATATTTTCTATTAATATTAATGTAAAATATTTTAATAAAGTTTATTTTTTGCCATTGTTTTTAAAATATAATTAAATTTTACTTTATTCATAAAATATAACTATTATTATGTATTATACCATATGTGTAGACTTATATTTGCCGCAATTGTAGAAATATTGTTAATTTTTAATTTAAATTTGTAAATATTATTTATCAATAATTATTTAATTCTAAAATTTTACACAAAATTATTGCATATAGAGTTAAATTCTACACATAGAATTAAAATTTTAAGTTTATGTTTAAAACATAATAATATTTTTTGTGTTTGCTGTTTATTTATTTTAAAATAAGCTTATGTGTGTTTTGATAAGGATATTTTATATTTACTATGTCCAGATTAAATATTTTACTATTAATAATTTTTTTTCATTTTATTGCTTTAAAAGCCAAAACCAAAAACTAAAAACTAAAAACCAAAATCTAAAGTCACGATTCATGTTTTTCAAAAAACCAAAATCTACTGCAAAATCTAAAATCCAAAAACCAATATCTAAAATCCAAAAACCAAAAACTAAAAACTAAAAACCAAAATCTAAAATCTAGAAACCACACAAACAATCATCACCTTAATATTTCGGTAAATGCTCTATATACTGAAGCCTATGATCTTTAGTGTTGTTTTAAAATTTCTAAACACATTCTACATTTGTATTAATGTATATTAAACTCTCTTTCATGGTACATGGGCATAGTTTAAATATTTTGGCAATTAATTTAGTAAGACTTCATAATACTCTCTAAATTGGTTGACTAACCACTATAAAATCGATATTCTCTAGAAAAACGATAACCACAAAGGTTTCAAACCTCTTTGACCTTCATCATTATTGAAAGATGCAACTATTCATTAAAATAGAATTTTCATTTTTTTGAATTTTCTCAAAATCTATGGATTAACCTTTACGAAAATATTTATTTTTCGGAAAATACTCTATATACTAAAGCCTATGATCTTTCGTGTTGTTTTATATTTTCTAAACACATTCTAAACATGAGTTCCGGAGGTGTTCTGTTTGTGGCGTTGTGAATTACTGCTCACGCGCTTGTTAGGCTCTGGATTGGAAACTCCGACATAAGTTGGCTTGTGCGCCGGCTGAACAAGGTGCAGCCGGTGACGGAGAAGGTAACGTTCAGATTGAGGGAAACGTTACGGTGATAACGTACCAGTGGTGCCCATAGATTTAAACGAAAAATAAATTTTTGAGTTTAAATGCATTGCTTCTCTGGCAGGGCAGTTTATGTGTGGGAGCAAACAATGTCATGAAATAGAAGGGTTGGCGAGCTATGAGGCATGTATCTTTAGGAATTTTCTCAATTACTATTCTGATGTTTATGTGTGTGTGTATTTACCTCAATAAGCTTGTTGAATTTGCAGGTGAATTTTTCTTATCATGAAGCTGGAGAACACAAACAAGCCCTTGTTAAACTCGTAACTTGTGAGAGGTACTAGAGTCACTCATTATACAGCCTGTTCATCTCTGTTTTTTATATTGATTATGAAGAAAAGTTTTGGTGGTGGTTTTGGAAATTAAGTACCTACGGCAATGATCAATACTTATTTTGTATATATGCTTTTCTATACCACTTGCTTGGTCTCCAGTAAAGCTTGACAACCCTCTTTTCTATTTCTTTAATGTCACTAGATGTGCTGAGAAGCTTTACTACAAAAGAAGAAAGGATGCTGAAAGATCAGAGAGTAAAGAAAAGAAAAGGCAGAGACGTAAACGGTATTGATAATGAAATCAGTATCATATTACAACCTAAGGGTTATGGTTTTCTCTTGAGCTAAATATAATTTGGATCTCAGGAATCGATCAAGTAGTGAAGATGACATAGAGGAAGAGGAAAGGAGAAAAGGTGTGGAATTTACCAAGCTTGCTATATAATGTGTCTAGTCTATTGAAGGGAGGCTAGGTTCAGATTTTTTGATAGGTTATGGATTATAAAAATCTCAGAAGGGAATGAACAAAGTTGTCTTTCATAATGGCAGGAAAAAAGAACAAGTCCAAGCTGGAAGGTTGTGAGAGAGAAGGCAAGGATGATGAAAACTTCGACGAATTCATGGAAGGAATGTTTCCGGGGAAGGGTGAATATTTCTTCCTCACGATCAGAGTCCTAATCTCACTCTATATATATATAAGCTCGAGACAAACGAAAAATAAAAGGGTTTAAACACAAAACCCATCACATGGAATTACCTGTGGGACATGTTGTTGCTGGTGTATTTTTCTTGTTAATTTGTTTGTGGCATTCATTCAACAACATAAAACTCTTTCGTCTCAACCCAAACACTTTTTCTTCATCGCATGGCTCCCTTTCTCCAAGTTCAGGTGCTTAGAGCTTTACACAACTCATCAATCATGATAGTCAGACAACTCGTCATTGGTCCCAAGAGACACCAACCCTTCGACCCTGATGCACCATTGCATCGAGTCATATCCGCAGCTTCAAGCATGCCTCCGTGTCTATGTTCTTTATTGTCTATGTTTTTTTTCGCAATAGTCTTTGACTGAGCACGGCCTAGAGCAGCTGCAACCGCTAAGGGACTAACGTTTCTTGCTTTAGCCGCTGCGTTCGCTCAGCAGTTGTTTCTCTTACATCTTCACTCTGCGACAACATGAACTTGGAAGGACAATATCATTTGCTCTTTCAGTTTGTCATTTTCGTTTCCCTCATCACCACTCTAATGGGTATTGCCATGCCACCAAAGAACAAATTGATGGTGTTTACAGTGAGAAAGTCGACTACTCATCTCCAGTATAACCACCAAAGAACAAATTGATCGAAGAGGATGGTAATGACGACCAACAAGAATTTGAATTGTTGAAGAAGATAGGTTATTCTTGATTTGTTCAAATGGGTAAACTCAATGATAGCCAAGACAAGATGTGAAAATGTTATGTGAAAGTTCATACCTATTAAACCTGTATTTTTTTGAAATTGGTGATTTTTCATATTACTATTAATTATGGTGGTACGCCATGATATTTTATCTTCCCTGTGTATGCTAAATATTGTGAAATTACTGTTGGTAAGGATTTTACTTTTCTGGAGATATATAAATTATTAACATATCTACTCTGTTAAATAAACCGTGAAAGGTTAATACACTGTATGAACAATCTATATATGAAGGTGGAAAACTATAAAATCTATAATTAGAATATAACATATCTGACTTAAAAGCGTTCTTACATATCAGTTGTTTGATTTCTTTCATGATTTACCTGGTCCATTGAAAGTTGTGATAACTTAGCTTGGATTTAACATATATGATGTATATCATGTATGTAAGGGTTTCTTAGGACTTAGGAGCAATCCAACAGCTGTCAAAACTGCATTCAACCCATCATTGGGGAGGAAGCTCCCATTGCATGCTTTATTATTTTCATCTCTGGATTCGATGTCCAACTCTGACTCTATTTGTCTGAACCTCAACCCATTTTTCAACCTTCAAAATCTCTCTTAGCGTCTTAACCTTTAAAATTTCATGCTATTTTCATTTTCTGGAAAACACGTCGTAATTTTGAGAATGCTATTTAATATAAACTAGATTTTAATCCGCATTTTTAAAATGTGAAATTGTAAAAATCTAATTAGATTAATTAGGGTTTTGTGAAAAATGTACATGTCAAAAGATACACGCGCAACCGCACGGGTATTTTTTCAATTTATATATATATATATATATATATATATATATATATATATATATATTTATTTTAGATCATTGGTAGTATACATTTTTAACGTTAATCATATATATCAATATTTATATAACTATTTCAAATACAATAATTTTATAGTTTATATTTTTTAATTAATCAATTGTTTAAAATTATAACATGCATTTGTCTCTTTTTATTATATATTTATCTTATTTGTTTGTATTTAGTTACTGAAAAAATTAATATATGCATGAAACAACATATCTGAAAATTATTTTGTGTTTAATTTATCTAAAATCTGACCTATCGTCCTTCAAAACTGGATTTTCTTTTAGCAATATTTTTTTTATGTTTATTCATTTTAGATAATATATTATTGTATATACAAAATTTTAAGATATGTAAATTTTTTATACATGTATTATATAGTTTGCGAATATTAAGCTGTTCTGTCATCATATTATATTTTTAACATAAATATTTATATTTATAAAAATAATTTTATAAATTTATCAATTTAATATAATTTATCATATTTAGTTAAATATAATATTTTATTTTAACATGATTTATTATTATTATAAAATATATAAAAATAAAATAGAATTTTATTTTTCATTTTATAAATGATAACTTAATATATATCAATGCATAATAATAATTCTATTTAAAATTAAACTATATCATTATTAAAGTAGTTACAAACATTTTATAGTATTAACTTTAGTGAATATATGGAACTTACCAACATAATTTCTGGTTTTATTTCTAAATTTGAAATTTATATATGAAAATTAAATTAAATTGGACCTACATAATAGAAAAGAACTATTTTGAGATACTGTTAAGAACAACCAAAAATATTTTTAAAAGAGAAACTATAATATATTGTACTTACAAACTAATTTTTTAGTAAATGTTTTTATTTGAAACAGAAAGGATATTTCTTTCTAACAAATTCTTTTAAAGATTTTTATAAAATGTATTTTGAAAATTAATCAATTTAAATTGTTATCCATACTAATAAAGCAGAATCCTTCGTCGGATTATGCCCTTGATTTTTCAATTAATTACAAAAAATTTCATTACCTTTTTCAATTGTTTTAAATGGTTTTCGAAAATTGAAAGCCCAACAATTAGAAAGTAGCATGTTTCTTTCCAAGTAAACAAAACAGTCCAATAATTTAAATAATTTATGTATAGACCCATCAAAAAAGATGCAAGAAGTATACATTTACTTGGCCATCGCTCAGAGTCCTACGAGCAAGCACTATAATTATCTTACAAACTCATTACAAACTTATTTTATTTTCTCGGGTTTTTAAAAGGAGGTATTTCAGGAATACATCACCCCTAGAACCCATTAGATCGTACTCGTCATCTTATGGCTGGCGCAGTATTGTCTCTGCTAGATCTTTGGTTAGCAAAGGACTAATCAAAAGGATGGGAACAGGATCATCCATCTCAGTATGGAATGACCCTCGGCTTTCATCCACTCGCCCGAGACCAGCAAATAAAAATCAACACAATCTTTACCTGGAACTGACAGTGGATGCTCTTATTGATGGAACATCGCGATCATGGAATTTACAGGTTATTAGGACTCTGGTGGATCCACAAGATGTGAAAATTATTGAAAGTATTCCTTTAAGTAGATTTCATACAGAAGATCGGAATGGTTGGCATTTCACAAACAATGGGAAATACACGGTTAAATCTGGATATGAAGTGGAGCGAGTGTATCCGGACAGAGAAAGTACGCCACCCCTGTATGGTCCTTTGGCAACCCCGCTGAAGGCGTTTTGTTGGAAAGTACGCTGTCCACCTACGATGAAACATTTTTTATGGCAACTATTGACAGGATGTATAGCGGTTAAGAACAATTTGAGGTCAAGAGGAATGCAAGGAGATACAATTTGTGACCGATGTGGAGCTCCCGAAGAGTCAATTAATCATGTATTTTTTGAATGTCCACCGGTGATTCAAGGCTGGACACTTTCACGGATCCCAACGAATCCGGAAATATTTCCTACTCAATCATTATTTACCAATATGGATCATCTATTTTGGAGAGTCTCCCCCGAAATGGAGGATCATCATTTTGCATGGATTCTCTGGCATATATGGAAGGGTAGAAACAACAAAGTTTTTAGCAATTTGGATATGGACCCGAGAGATACTCTCAAATTGGCAAAAACGGAATCGTTACTTTTGTTTGGAAGCGCAAAATTCTCAGAATCAGGGAATGGACCACACTCGGTTACCTGTACCAGCGGCAATCCCGACCATACCAGGTAGATGGTGTTTTACGGATGGATCCTGGAAAAATCAGGATATATATTCAGGACAAGGCGGGTATAGTACTCTGGAAGGTTATGATGGACTAATGGGAGCAAGGAATACAAGAGCGAGTCAGTCGCCACTACACTCAGAGATAGAGGCTCTCATATGGGCAATGGAATGCATGAGGAACCTTAGATAGTTCCGGGTTACTTTTGCAACGGATTGTGCTCAATTGGTGAAGATGGTTTCGGAACCAGAGGAGTGGCCAGCCTTTACAAGCTATCTGGACGACATTACACTTTTGAAGAGAAGTTTCAATAGCTCAGAGATCATTCATATACCACGAACACATAACTCAAAGGCAGACAGTCTCGCACGCAGTGCAAGAAAACAACCGTCGTCTGTCGTTCATATAGATGCAGAGCTAACAGTGTGATTTGCAGAATCTATATGAGTCTGTTCATGTTACTGACAAAAAAAAAACTTATTTAATACGAGCCTAAGAATTTATTTAAAAGCCATAAACTATACAAACCCTAAACCTTTTAATTTAACTAAGCGTAAAATAATTTAACATATGATTATATATTTATACACATAACGAAAGCTAAAAGAATTGAAAATATGATTATACACAGAATATTAAACTTATTACTGTCTCCAATTTATATTATGCTTATAACTGTTTCCAATTTATGAAATATTTGTCAAGTTAGTAATTTTTGAAGTTTACAATATATTTTTTTTTTTCATCAAGTTTCCAATATATATTTGATCCAATTATATACTAAGTATACTTCTAACCCAATTCCGTTTTAATTGTTTTCATAATCACTTTGATAATAAAAATAAAAAAATGTAAAATCAATATCATTTTGCTAAATAAAATATTACCTTTTCAAACTTGGTCAACAAGCAATATCATTTAACACAAGAAAACATAACAATTGCTAAATACACTCCTAAATATATGACCGTTTTGTTATTCTTCAATCTATTAGTTAATTCATGAAAATAGTTTAGGCAACAATCATTATTATTTAATGTAAACGAGGGTGCCATATAAATATATTTAATGTGGTTTTCCAAATTATGGTCACCACATATCCCCATTTTAAAAAATCAAATCCAGAAATACAAACTATATTTTGATTCACAAAATCTATCAAGTTTCAAATTTAGCATATTTTAGAATATGCTACTGTTATTTCCTAAATATTGATTTACCTAAACACACGGAAGTTCTTCTTCTTATTATAAATATGACACCGTCGACGCTCTTCTGAAACAAACATTTTTCAACCCTTTTGACCTAACAATTCGGTAAAGAATGTTGTAGCCATTACCTGTACCATTCCTACCAGTTCTATTACTAAAGTAGTACTAATATAGTTCGGCTGTGAATAATGCATCACCTTTTGTTTTTCTTTTAGGAGAAAAGCCATCATTTTGCTTCCTTTTCATATTTGGATGAGGTATGCAAACAGAGATAGTTCTGTTAAAGTCACATAATATATCAGTGTAAAGCGTAATACACTGAATTTTTTTTACAATTGTATCAAAGTACTTCTCTTTTACGGTGGTAGTATTGTTTCACTTTTAATCCGGTTCCTTTAAAATTATTTCAGATTTAAGAAACTCTTCATATACATGTTAGGATATGTGAAAGAAAACTCTTTTTATTACGTTCTGTGAACAAAAAAAAAGAAAAAAAAAACATTTCTTATTTTGTAAGAGTAATCGAACCAAAACAATTTAAAGATGAGCAAACGATTTATACCTTACGATTTCTTGAGTGTGAAGTCGTCTTTTTCGAATATACGTGGTAGACCTTGATTTTCACCATCGATTTTTTTTACTGTTATAGAATTTTTTTTTACTTTATAAGTAAAGGGTCACTTTTGATGATCGAATTAGGTGCATTGTTGGACCGAGTGATCTCATTTCTTTTAGATAGTTTTAAATTTTTTTACTTAAGGGCGGATCCATCAAAAACCCAAATTGTTTAATATAATGTTACATGGATTTATAAATAAAATCACTTTATTTCATTTACACTAATAATAAATTGAACTTATTTGAAAAAATATATTATGATTATATATTTATAGAACTACTGCACATATACACAAAATACATTATATTTTCATTCAAAAATATATTTTACAAAATATAATATTTCAAAAATAGACAATCCCACGCTTTTAAAGCGCAGATCAAAATCTAGTTATCATTAAAATATAATTAAAATATTTATATGATTTAATTTTTGTTCATTAATCAAAAATAAATTTAATTTGAAATTCTAATTATATTTTATGATAATTAAAATGTAAACTATTTAGACTTGTTAAGTTAAAGATATTAAAAGATGTGATGATTAAGTTATGTAAAACTTGTTAAACTTTTAAGAGGATGGTTCAAATAAAAAAAATTACACATGAACAAAGTCATGATTTCTGTTTTAATATGGCTTCAACTTGATTACCTATTTTTAGAATGGAATGCTTTGGAATGATCAATTCCATTAATTTCATAAAAAAATTTACCAGTTACCATGAATTAAATGGAATGCTCATTCCATCAATTCCAAAAAAAATAAACCAAATACAAAGGAAACCATTCCGTAACAATTTTGTCAAGGAATAAATGGAATGGATATATTCCATTTTTCTACTGCATTCTATTCCTTTTATTACATTCCTTTCTATTCTATTTATTCCATTTTTGATTCACCAGTTACAGCCTATATAAGATTAGGGTTTTGTCTTGTGTTTTCTATTTAAGATGTCGTTTGTGTTATTGTAAATCAGCTTTTGACGTTTAATAAAAATACAGAGTAATAGTTATTTCTTTTATCTTGTTCTCGGATAGAGCTTCGACTCTCAACGATCTCAAGAAGGCAATTATTCTAGGTATTCTAAGAATTAATAGATTAGTTGCGCTATCCGTAGCTTCCGCTACACCATAAGCCCTTTAACAAAAAAAAACATTTTGCTGATACATTTAATAAAAACATTTTGCTGGTACATTTTAATATAAACATGTGAAGTGTTCGTGATGCCATTGTCCTTTTTTTTTATTTAGATGCCAATTAAATATAATCATGTGATTCCACTTAAAACTGTGATTCGTAATTGATATTGTTTGTCTATTAGGGAGGTTATTGGTTTAAGAATTCTAAAGAGTTAATAAATTTTAAGAATCCATTGTTATTGGTTTACAGATTTAAAAACTCTTATCAAAATCCATTGTTATTGGTTTAAAGACTTTTAAATTCCATTCAAATCCTTTGTTATTCATAAAGTTTAGTTATTATGGATTTTATCATTCTATTGAACTCTATTGTTATTGGAAGGTGAATTCCTTATGTTTTTACTCATAAAACTAGACTTTGAAAATATCATATATTCTCATAAGATTTTTGAAATCTAGTGTAATAAGAAAAACATGCACATATTGCAACTAAACTCACGTGAACACACCAAATCAAACTCACATGATCTATAAAACAACCGTTTGATTCAATAATGATGAAGAAACCAAACTCACATTGATAACAAAGAATGGTGTTTCAAAAAAATCACAAATCACAAAAGTCAAAGACTGATTATTATCATAAGAAAACTAAGAAGAGGAACACACCAAACATAACACAAAGTACCATAAAATTTATGTGTCTACGTGAACACACCAAACCATAATATCAATAAATAAATTAGTCTCACCATCACTGTTGATTTCCATTTCCTGCTGCATCGGCTCACATATTAGAAGCTATCATATTTCTCCAGTAATTAGCATACTCTCGTTGCTGAGATTCAACAAGACCTAC
Source organism: Brassica napus (assembly GCF_020379485.1). Classification (NCBI taxonomy): domain Eukaryota; kingdom Viridiplantae; phylum Streptophyta; class Magnoliopsida; order Brassicales; family Brassicaceae; genus Brassica; species Brassica napus. Next base: position 73,459,176 of record NC_063446.1, read on the forward strand.
TTATTCAGTGCCCAGTTCTCCATATTCTTCTTTTTCTTCACGGTTTTCATTGATCACTTCTTCTGGAAAAGCATCTGATCGGCACTCTTTACGTAAGAAGTTATGCAATCCAGCACATGCCAAAACTAACTCCGCTTGTGTCTTAAAAGAGAAAGGAGGAGCAGATTTGAAAATCAGAAACCGAGATTTGAAGATACCAAATATTCTCTCGATCACATTTCTTAAAGACGCATGCCGCAAGTTGAATAACTCGTTCTGGTTACTGGGATCACGACCTTCGCCCGTAAAATCCTGTAGATGATACCGAGTACTTCTTAATGGAGATAAAAACTTCTGACGGTTGGCAAATCCACAATCTGCTAAATAAAATTTTCCTACAGAATTTAAACATTACAAAATAAGTTGTATATACATAGAACATTCTAATAATATGAACTAAAAAATTTGTCACCCATACCTTCTGGAACTTCTAGTTTGCAAGTGCTTCTTGTTAGAGCATCACTTAATATTTTTGAATCATGAGCTGAACCTTCCCACCCACTAAGAACATACATGAATTCTAGATCAAAAATGCAAGTCGCAGAGAACATTTTGTGATACAAATCCTTTGCGATTACGATAGCTTGGCACATCAGATTTCGGCACCATTGCAAATATATGTGTGCCATCTATTGCTCCGATGCAATCCTGTAATAATAAAAAATTCAGATGTCAAATAAAAAAAATATTGAAAGAAACTTTTATTAATAATACTTTAGACAAAATCAGAACTACGTACCTTGAAGTAAGGATAAAACCTTGTGCTCTCTCTTATCTTTGCACATGTTGTCACTCCAGGCTTCGCCATCAGGTCTGGCGCTAAAGTATTCAGTGATTTTAGAACCTTATGGAAGTTCTCACTAGTGGCAAATACTGATCTCTTGAACGTGTCTATTGTGTAACAATATTTTGAACTCTGGCCAATAGTTAAGAGAAATGTAGCCACCATCTCTTCGATGCATATATTGCGAGTATCTCGCAGATAAGTTTTCACCCTAATAAGATCACACAGCTTGAGAAATGAGCTTGGATACATACGATATAAAGATCGAAAGTGTGCCGGTTCTTCCTTCAATGCTTTCTGAATGTAATCATAACCAATGTTCGTGATTGGCTGACGAAGAGGACGTTCAATGCGATTCATATAGGTTGTAGAGGCTCTTGCTAGGTTATCCAGCATTACGAGCATGATATCCAAATCTGTTTCGTCATCTTCCATATTGTTTGCTTCTTCTTCTATGATCACTACCATGACAACACACCTACATACATATAATAATATTATTAAAGTAATGGCTTAGAGATAAAGACGTAGCGTAACGTAAAGAACTTACGACTTTTGTAAACAAGTGAAACATGCAGTTATAAATCATGACATCACACAACAAAAAGCTGTTAAATCAAACAAACAACTATTATGCTGAAACGAGAAAACCACATCAGGGAGAACCGATTTATCAAAATCCATATTATTATTAATCAAGCAAATTCAAAAAAAGTCTCAAATATCATAAAAAACAAATAAATATAAAATTAAAACAAGGATCACTTGTAGCTGAAGCAATGATCAGTTCTAGCTAAGATTGGTTTGGATCCAACCAAAGCGTTCTTCTACCGACATTTCTGCAAAAACATCTTTCATCCCCAAGGAATAGATAAGAGTCACAGCTTTAAATTTGGTACGCTGGTCCAAATTAGTGATCTCTTTCATGGCATCCCAAACATTGTTTTTCTTTTTTTCAGCTTCTTGTTGCTCAGCTTCCAATTCGAGTTTCTCCTCTCTTTTTTCAGCTTCTTTTTGTTGTCTCTCTTCCCTTTGTTGTATGATATTAAGGATCTTATTGCTCACAGCAACAATGGAATCATTGTCATCATTCTTCAGCTTCTCTGAATTGTAGCATAAGTCAGTTCTGGACCTCTTTCTTGGGATCAGTTTTTCTCTATGACCTTTCAGACTTTGTTTTGAAACAAAAGCCACATCAGTAACATCATCATTGCTTTCACCAAACTTTTCTTTCACTTGATAATCACCAACAAGGTAAGTACTAGCATCAATAGTATCACTTAATCCAAGTGAATTGCCACCATTGGCAGTTGTACCATCAAAGATTATCTTCAAATCTTCAAAGTGTTCATGTGAGTCATAGCGCATATACTGGTGGTTTGGATGTGCCTGTGTTATAAACATACAAAAGAAATACAATAATGAGTTTCTACAATATCAAAACTTATGTAAAATAAAAAAAAAATACCTTCAAATATCCTTGCCACACTTCTTCAGAAGCTGTAAACCTTTTTGTTTCAAAATCCCATCCAAATCCAGAGCTATTACGTTGAAGATCAACATAGCTATTGTATAGGTTTTTCAAAAACTTTATCCTACTTTGATAATGTTTGTGGAGTTTCTGGCATCCAACTCTTTCATTGAGGACTGGTAGTATTTTATTTTCTACCGTTGCCTTGTTTATTATACCATTAGAATCACGCCATCCACGTTTAATTTCCTTCACAAGTAATTCAATCAATACTTTTGTTTATCCTGAGTCCATGAATTATATTTTACCTTTTTCCTTATCCTCCATTGTAATCTTATTCAAGAACTAACTGTAGTTAGTATAAATAATTAACAATCGAATAAAAAACATTCAAACTGAAGACAAAAACACAAGCTAGCAAAAATCAAATGACGAAAGTCACAAAAAGAAGTCAAAACACAAAGCAATACGTAGAATAATAATACACAACGGTCAACAATGGTGGCTGGAAAATAATTTTATTCTACTGAATATAAAAAGAGCTAGAAAATAATGGTCAGGAGAAGTAGATACCTGTATGTAGCTGGACACGATAAGTAAAAGGAGAAAAGGAGAAGGAGAAGAGAAGATGATATGGGTATCATTGTGTCAATTACGTGATGTTTGTATATGATTTACATCGAGATTTTGTTTTTGGAAATGTTCTGAAAAGATTGTTATACATTGTCTTTTTTTTTTTGACGTCAAACCGCCATTCTATTACTCAAGTTTGAGGTGGTCTGAGTAACAGACTGGAATAGAACAACCAATAAAAATTAACTCCCTGTGGAAAGATCTAGCAGTCTTAGCTAATAAATCCGCAAATTGATTATGCGATCGTGGAACATGAGTGATGCTGAAATCCGGGAAGCATATCCGTAGCGTCTCGATCTTCTCCAATTTTATCGTAAAGCTTGGCCAAGCATGATGTTCTTCTAGCGTAGCAATCAGATCCTTGCAGTCCGTCCCAAAGCTCTGACATGTTGAGTGCTGGAGCATATTCTCCATTGCCCACTGTAGTGCTTCAACTTCCGAGTGCAAGGCTGATTCACATCGAGTAATATTTCTTATCCCTATAAGCTGAGTGTTCCCGCTGCTATCCATACACACCCATCTACATCCACTAAAATTGGCAGATGCTGTCCAAGACCCATCTAACAAGCATATGTTGTCCAAGCTTAAGACTTGGGGGCTCGCCATATTGTTCTCATGTGCCACAGGCTGTACCACTTCATTCGCATCAAACCAGGCTTGACATTCACTCTTTGCATATCGAACTAACTCCAAAGGATCTCTATCTATACATTGCCTTATAAGAAGAAATATTTTGAAAATAATACATTATGCAAATCCATAAAAATCAATAAAATCTACAAAAGTCAATTCAAAGTATTTGATAGAATTTTGAAGAATATTTGTTAACTCTACTTAACTTGTAAGAATCTGTCAACTTTTAAAATCACTTAACTCCTTCTAAATTCTGTTTCCAATAAATAATCAATACAAGTTCAGATTAAATAAGGCAATACCAGTGTCTTGTAAATATTACAAAATAGAAGGGGAGTTTGAAAAATGACATTCTGTTTTAATAGTATATATATAACTATATCTTCAAATTGTCTACAATATTTTTTATATATATCATACTAGGTGTTTTCCTGCACCATGTGCAATGATAATTTTTTTAATATTATATATTTTATTATTTTTGACTAATATTAATATAAAGTTGATTATTTAATAATAAAATTAAGAAAAAAATAATTTTGTTTATTTTAAAATACATTTAATAATATATATGTAATATATTTAAAATTTGAATCTTAGATAATTTTTCATCTATTTATTTTGGTTAAATGTATTAAATCAACTTGTATAAAATTACTAAACAAATCATATAAAAATTGTATAGTTATTAAAAAATTATAACTAAACAATATTTATAAAATTTGTAGATATCTAAAAGAAACTAATGAAATTACGACTAAAAATTTATTAATTTTTAAAAAAAGATGTCAAAATTTTGAAAATATTAGTAATAAAAATTGTATAATTATAAAAATACAATTAAATATCGAAATTTATAATGCATATTTCAATATATTTATTTTAGTGATGATTTATGAGTTATTACCATATTTTAAGAAGTTTACCAAAAATATAAATCAACATTAAATGTAATGTATTAGTTATTGTCATATTCTATAAAGTTTACCAAAAATATATGTCAGTAATAAATGTGATTGTCCATGTCATATTAACTATAAGCCATGTCATCAATCTTGTTAGCAATGTTATCATTTTTTTTGTAAAAGTGATTGTAGAGAGGACATGTGGCAAAATCACTTCGCAAATATAGTCTAGAGGATTGGCTAATCTGTTCGGTTGCGGAAGAAACACACTTAGTACTACATAGTGGATTGACTATCACACTCCTCCTAAACTGAGTTTGGAATATCTTCCGACTACTGATAGAGATAAACTGATCATCTGTTATGATCCAACATAATAACCATTTGGATCGAAATCCAAATTTTGACTTGTCAGATACTTATAATTTAGTTTTCAGAAAGAATCGAACTCAGAACTAATAACGTGCGTACACACTAAACCCCAAAAACTTAACATTAGACTATTACTACTTGGTTATAGTCTGCAAACTTTTTAAATATTAGTTGTGCTTTTCCAATTTTCTTTAAATAATTTACAGAGTTAGGATGTAAATAACAGATAATCAATATGAATATTTAATATGAAATTTTTTCCATGATGCGTGCGTGACATGATCAGGGGCGGACCTAAGGGTATAGGGGGTGTGGCATGTGTCCCACCCTAAATTATTTCCCCCTCATGATATTTAGTACTAAGCCTATCTAATACTCACTTACACTAGACATTGGTTACAAGAATTTGGTTACGTGCCCCATACCATAAACAATCTTGCGTCCGCCCCTGGACATGATTACCATACTTTATAAAATACGCTCTGATTAAACAAGATTACACGTGATAAGTAATAAAATGTTTTTTTAAGTAGTAATGGAAATATTAACTATTTTCTGGATAAGTTTCGTGAAGTTTCAACAAGAAATAACTAGAAGGGGTTTCCGTATAAGTTATGTTCAATTAATGACATTTAAAAACTCAAAGAAAAAAACTAATGATAAAAACAGAATCCTAATCTTTAATATTTTAAAAGAGAATGTTGAATATAAAAATTAATGTTGAATATAAAAATTGCTGAGGTGTTGAAACCATATAATTTTGAACATTTTTTATAAAATAAACCAAAACAAAATTGTATTCATTATTACTAGTATTATAATATATTTTAGTTTTTTGAATTTAATTCTATAACTGACATTTTTGTTATGTTAAGAGATTGGTCAAATTTTTAATTGAACTAAAATCTTTTTTTTTTTTTTTTTTTTTTTTTTTTGACAGCCAATTGAACTAAAATCAAATAGACAAAAATTATCTTGATATACAAAATTTAGTATTCATTATTTAAGATTTTGTAAGTTCATTTTTAAAATACGTAATTATGATATTCACTATCAATCTTCATAAAATTTTAAAATCTTGATTTAAGATGCACGACATTTGAAAATCAAGAACGATGATCGTTCAAGTGATTAAGTTATTCCATTTCCATATGAACAAACATAAACTTGCAACAAGCAACATCACTTTCAAAAGATATTTAAAATATGATAGAGCTTTATGTGTGTTTCTAAAAAAAAAGTTTTTTCACCTCTTTGCCGGGAACCTAAGTATTGTAAATAGTCTCTCCCACTGTAAGTTGAATCCAAGTGGCAGAAGTTACAGCCACAACCCCTTTATGTGTGTTTCTAAATTAGTTTACCATGCAATGATACAACTTTTTTAACTTCACAAATAAACGTGAATAACTTATTCTGTGTAGAAATTAACTTTTTTCTCTCTCCCCTCTCTCTTCCCTCTCTTCTCCAACCTTCCCGTAACCTAGCCTCCTTGCTTTTCTGGCGGCCGCTCCGCCGTTCGCGGTCGCCGGATTCCCTCTTTTCTCCTCCTCTCTCCTATCGTGTGTGTTCCATCTGTTCTTCTCTCCTTCGTTTCTCTTCTCTTTGCGGCAGGGGGAGCCACACCTCAGCTTAGATCCGGAATTCTGGGTTTCAGATCTGAGGTCTCCGGCGGCGAGTCCAGGTGCGTGAGGAAGGCGTGTGTCTCTCCTACGGTTCAGTCCTTTAGTTTCGTGCTTGGAGTTCCGGTGGTTTTGGTGCTGCTTGGTGTGTGCTCTCGGGTGAGTGGTAGCGCGTGTGATACCGGTTGGGTCTTCTCTGCGGCGTTTCTCTCGCTTTACGGCAGGGATTGGGTCTGTGGTTGGTTCTGACTAGGAGCTTTGTGGCAGGCTTCTTGTTTCTGCTCACTCTTGGGTTATTGGGTGTCCTTCCGGTAACGGCGTGTGGGAGCTAGTCTGGAGCCATAGTCGGTAAGCTTGGTCTCCGGTCTCTCTGGTGGTCGCGCGTTTGGTCAGAACATTCTCTTGCTCCGTTCGATCTACGGATCTGGAGTGTTGCGGTTGTTGTTGCCTCCATTTGTGTGCAGGTCCGGTGGTGTGGCCCTCGAGTTTCTCTCACCTCACCTAATAAAGATGAGGGCTTGGCGGTGGCGGTCGTCGGCTCTCCATCCTCTTGGGTTCTCGGTTTTGGGTTAGCTGTGGAGTTGTTTGGGTTAGTAGGAAATGGATAGGCTTTAGTTTGGCTCCGGCTTTCTAGTGTGCTTGGTGGTGCCTCTCCGGAAGAGGTGTTTCGGCCGGTCCCACTGTTCTATATGAACCTTGGGTTCAACGGGTGTATACGGTCACAGGTTGGTGAGTTGGAGGCAGCAATCTTCAGCACTCTTCTCCGAACGACGGCATCGTCGGCTGCGAGATCCTCTTCGTGCTGCTGGATAGGTGTCTCTTGGGTTAGCTAGCGAGATTGGTTTGTGATTCTTTGGGTAGTTGGTGGCGTTTGAGTTCTCCGGAAGCTATAGGAGCCGTGTGTTTCAAGGTTTGAGGGCGCCTTTCTCTCCGGTAGCTCACGGCAACTGGAAACTCTCTTTGTTATCGGCTCGCCTTCTTGTCCTTCGCGCTAAGGTTAAAGTTTCGTCCAAAGTCAGCTTCTTCCTTGCTTCATTTTGTTATTTCGTTGCTTAGGACCCCTCTGTTTAGTTTATTTTCGTTCTTCCGCTACTAGTTTCCTCTGTACTTTCTGTAAAAAATTGAAAACTTTGGTATAAAAATTAAACATTTTACCAAAAAAAAAAAAAACTTATTCTGTGTATACATCACGAGACATTCCCTATTTTAGTTATATTAATATTCACACATAAAACGCAGAGATGACAAAGAAAGCAATTCTTTCTATAGATATTTGGGGTAAGTAATTTGCTTTTTTTTTTTGCTTCCGAACAGATCTCAACAAGCACATGGGCATGTATGGCTTATTTAGAAAAGCCATGCCAGACTGGCCAGTTAAGGCTTAACTGTTAAGCTTACAGGATTACAAGCGTGATTTAATGAACCCCTCCAAAAAGTCAAATTAGTCATATATAGTTTGTGCAAACGCTTAATCTATAAGCCAATTCCACAAACCTCAATTCATATTTAACCCATCGACTCATCCGTGATTTTGCTCACAATCAGAAACTATCTCTCTCTCTCTAACACACAAACCAAAGATCAGTAAAATATAAAGACCCACAACATGAGATCACGTGCGGGACATATTTTACCAGGCTTTGCCTTCTTAGCACTTGGTTTGTGGCACTTATTCAACAACATAAAACTCTTTTGTCTACGTCCAAACACATTCATTTCATCTCCATGGTTCCCAGTATCAAAGATCAGGCACTTAGAGCTTTACTTTATGATGTTCTCTGCATCAGCTTCCATATCAATGGAGCTCTTTATTGGACCTAGAAGACACCATCCCTTTGACTCAGATGGCACCATCCCATCGAACCACCTCCACAACGTTGAACATTCTTTCATCTCCATGTCCTTCTTGGTTTATGCTGTTTCGCAGTAGTGCTTGATCGAGCACGGCCTAGAGCAGCGGCTTCCGAGGGACTAACCATCCTAGCTGCAGCCGCTGCCTTCACTCAGCAGCTACTTCTTTTCCATTTTCACTCTGCCGACCACATGGGCGTTGAGGGACAATACCATTTCATCCTCCAGCTCATTATCTTCGTCTCTCTAATGACCACTCTCATGGGTATATTGTAACTTAAAGTTCTTAACATACATACATATATATATATATATATATATCCCCTAAACATTAATTGCAAAGTAATTTTTTAAAAACTTCGATTATATGTCTTCTTTACGAACAATTTACTTCAGAAAATGACATGACATACTAATAATTATGACATGTTTATAGCTAAATGTGATATACACATTTTTGTTTGTATTATTTTGTATTTATCGCAAGACTTTTAAAATACGATAATAACTCATATATCATAATTATCTTAATCTAATCATATTCTAATACACTAAAAATAATGTCATCAATAAAACTATAAAAATTACAAAATTTTGAAAATACATTTTAATTTTACTTTTTCTTAATTATATTACTTTGAATCTTAATACCATTATTTCCTTTAATATATAAAAAAATCTCTTAAATACTATTTCAGTGTTTTTTATAGTTATACATTTTTGTAGCCCAATTTTCAAAAACTTTTTAATATATTTTAATCAAAATAAGACATGACTTTATTCTAATTCTGATATTAACATTTAATTTTTTGTAATTTTGTATATATGTTAAAACAAATTTTGAAATATCCTAATAACTCATATATTATTAAATTAATCTAATTAAATATAACACTAAAAATAATATATATATATATATATATATATAAATATTTTGAAAAAAAGTTGAATGTACAATTTAATTTATATTTTTCATTTTATTTTGCAATTTTCCGTTTCTTAATTATATACTTTGAATGTTAATGTCATTGTATCATAATATATACAATTTTTATTAAATAGTATTTTTGTAATAGTACCTTTTTTAACCAAATTTCTTCTTAGTTCTATACAACTTGATTTAACATATTTGAATCAAAATAAGTATATAAAAATTTTCCAAAATTATATTTAAATATATAAAATATATATACACTAAATATTTAACATAAAATTGATTATTTAACTTAATTAACTAAATTTGACATTATTAGCTAATAGTATCATTTCACTTCAAAAGGTATTGCCTTGCCCAAGAGCTTTTTGGTGAGCCTTGTGAGATCTTCAAGTATAGCTTTTCAAGGAGTGTGGTTAATATTTTTGGGTTGCATGCTTTACATACCAAGTTTGATTCCTAAGGGATGTTTTATTCACGATGAAAATAGCCACCAAGGGGTTAAGTGTTCAACCGAAGAAGCTCTTCACAAAGCTAAATCGTTGGTCTACATTGAATTCAGTTGGTTATTCGTTATAAACACAATATTTGTTGTGACACTATATATGATTCTAGATCGGGTTTATGGTGAAAACGTAGAGTACTCTAGTCTAACCAGCAATTATCAAAGAGAACAATATGATGAAGAGCAACAACACTTTGAATCGGAATCGACTCAGAAAATGAGTTTTGTCCAAATGGGTAAATTTGATGACCATGGAGATAAAATGTGAGAAGCTTCCTTAGTGATGATTATTGTTATCGGTTATGTAATGTGATCCAAAATGTTTACTCTTCTTCAAATAATAAAAGTATATAATGTGTATTTTACAAGGTTGATGATAATCCCAATTTGTATTTTACAAACTCCACTCAAATTAGTTATTAATTTTTAATGTTTGTTGCAATAAAAGCAAGTTCTCTAAACTAATTCCCCTCACATAGTCACATCACACCCCCACCTAAACTTTTTGCTTCTTGACAACACAATAACTAAACTCATCGGCAGACAAAACAAACTTTAAAATTTTATAAAAAATTTCAACTGAAAATGAATTCAATGAAACCAAAACTAGACAGAAAAATAAAATTTAGTATTTTTTTCTTGGGAAAATTATTTTTTTTAGAGAAAAAAACAATAATTATGTCCCTTTAGACTAATCTCTATTATTTTATGTCCCATCAGACTATTTTTTTTCAAAATGGCAGTAATACCCTTAAAATTATAATTTTTTTAATAAAATGAATAATGAGTTCGATCATGCGGGATCGATCGATCTGAATTTCCAAGGTCAAACGGATCGATCGATCCTGATCATTATGCAGAACAAAAAACGCGGAGTATATACTGATCGACCTGGTCAATTTCACTCGATCGGCGAAGTTCGATTTAAATTTCAGAGAGGACTTTAATTCCAATGCAAGTAACCTTCCCCTTTTCTTTTTATCAACATTAAAACTCTAACTTGAAGCTACAACCAATTCCCAAACACCACATGAAGTATAGATATGAATCATGGTAGAAATAATGTGAAAATTTTGTGAAAATTTTGTGAACAATCAATAGAATATAGAAGACAGCGAAGAAGGTCACCAAGTTTTTTTTCGTTATTTTAGTTCATTTTTCGTTTTTTTTAAATCGATTTTTTTCAAAATATAAAAGTGAATATTCTCAAATATTTTGTTTTCATATTTTTAGGAACTGATTTCTTATCCGTAGAATATAGCTAATCTTTAGAAATCGGGTTCTACAGGTTTTTAGAGTTATAGTAATATGTAGATTTTGATTTTTACATATTTTAGATTTATAGTAAATCTGTAGATTCGGTTTCTACGTGTTTTAGATTTATATTAATGTGTAGATTTTGATTTCTAAAGATTTTAGAACGGTAGTTTAAGCGCGGAATGTGTATTCTAATTATTTTTAGAATACTCCTATTTACGTAGATCACGTATTTTAAACATTGTAGATTCAATAAAATAATTGATTTCGTTTTCTACTTCGTTGAATGTCATTTTTACTTTATTTAGAACATAATCTGAAATTTATTATTTCAACTTTTTTAGAACTGAAAAATATCGCTAAGTTCATATAGGTATTTTATCAAAAGTTACTATTTTCCAAAAAATTTTGTCTGTAAAACTATTTATTAAATTTATTTTCAAAAATATTAAAGGATGTTATAGGTAAAAATGACACAAAATAGAAATTAGTCTAAAATGACGACATAGTTATCATTTTTTTCTCATAAAAAACAATTTTCCCTTTTTTTCTTTTGATTCAGTTGATTGTGTGTTGTGTATTGATCGTTACATGGTTTCCTCAACCATTTGAAAGAAAAAGGTAGGAATATTGTTAATTCTTAGTGTTTACTCTACCGTATTCAACAATCATGATTTCAAGCGGATTGAAGACACAATACAATTATAAATTTAGCCCATAAACCTTAAAAAGAAGTGAAAAAGTAAACAAAGAAAGCATTCGTAAACTGGAAAATAAACACTTGAGAAGAGTAGAGAAGGTTAGTTATTCCAGCATCATCTTATCTTCTTCAATCCACCATCTAATATTTAAGCTAGTAATAACCATTTGGGTATTTATAACTATTTGACTTAATTTGATACTTCCAGTTTTCAAATTGGATATTTTCCAAGGTCTAATAGAAAATGTGCTAGTTAGGAATACTCAACAGCTGTATAAGGTCAACATTTAAACTTCATGGAGCACGTTTCTATTCAAAGACGTCACGTACATCTACATTGCTGAGCCCGGCCACTTCCAATTTTTATATTTTTATCTTTTTCCTTTTTAATAAAATATATATATATATATATATATTAAATTTAAATGTAAATAGTGTTATAAAATATTTAATTCCAATATCAAACAAAAAATATATTGTTAATTTATTTTAAAATAATTTTGATATTATTGAAAATATTAAAATGAATAATTATTGGGTAGAAAAATAAAACCTTTTTTTTTTTGTAAACAAGGCTTTCATTAATAAAACTGAAAAGAAAAAAAAGGTTACAGACATCGGAGACAAGGTTTATAGGACCCCGCCCAGTTATACATCCCAATTAAAAAGAACCATAGTTGAAACCCCAAAATGAAAGTTAGAATCCCATATGAGTAGAGGGATGAAGCCCAGTTGAAAGTCAATTTGAGAGAGAGGGAGCTTTCGTAAGAACTCAGGAAGAAGAAGGACGACGACCGTTCCAAAACCATAATTGAAGCATCTTTGATGAAAGGGAAGGGTTTGATTCTGTGAAGCTTTCTGGAGATCAATGGTCTTGATGAGAGAGTCCACCGATCGAAACGTGTTAGCATGCAGTCGTTGATTCCGTTCTCGCCATAGCCAGTACATCGTCGCTTACCAAGCCAAGAGAGAGAGTAGCTAGTTCTGTTTCGGCGGCGGTAGAGCAATCATCTGGTTTATGAGATCGGACCAGTTGCGAAGAGGTTGAAGCTGACACTTAGTAGCCAAGCGAGATCATGTAGAGATGGTTTCTGGTTTCGAAGACAGAGATGGCTAACCTGAAGACCCCCAAGAGAGGAGACGATCACGAGTAGGGTTACGGTCAAGGACAACCAACCAGGAGTGAAAGGAGTATCTCGGAATGCTTTTTGACGACCAGACTGCACCTGCCCATTGGACTACGGCCTGATCACCACATAGGTGATGATATACCTTTCCAGTATCATACCTCAACATAGGTTTTCCATCAATTTCCCATGAATAGCTGTCGGCATCAGTAGTTAGGTGGATTGTTGTTATGAATGATAGCAGCTGTAATAATCGATCTGACCTTGCAGGTGGAAGACTGCCCTGATGAAGACCAAGAAAACATCCATGATGTTTTTCTTTTTGTTGTAAAGAACATATAAATCATGTTGAGTTGAATCTAAATCTCCTTCTTTTGTTGGTAAACCGTTGAATCTAAATCTTGTTGAGCTGTGGAACCAAGTCTCACGAAATCGATGTTTGACTTACAACTGTATATCGCGTTGATTGTCGTCATAACCAAATAGGGTTGGAAGGAGGTGTCAAACCCCCACTTCCAAGGGTTAGGGGATGGACCCTCGAACAAGCAAACATAATCAATTTTTTTGAAGTATTTAATAAATAAAATATTATTTTAGCAAATAATAGTTTTAACCTTTTTAGACATCTCTGATACCTAGTTATAAAATCGAAGTGCCTTTATCTCTTGTGTAATCCAAAAATTATCACTTTATTGTCTTAGTTGACTTGTACGGTTTTTGTATTTCACAGTATATCTCATCTTGTAATTCACTCTGACAGTAATATTAAAAATCCGATGACAAATAAAAACTAGCCAGGCCGCTGAATCCTCCGTGTTTTGGTTGGACTACTTGTTGCGACGTAAAAAGAATTTTCTTGAGAAAGTAAGCCAAGAATCATAGGAACCACGCGTTCAAGAAGATACTTACGAAAGGTTATTTATTTATGCATGACGTGACGTATACTTTGCATCTAATGCAAAATGGATGCTCAGAACAGAATTGCGACTTATTAAGCATTACTTATTAATTATGTTTTAAAAAACCTGTTGTTTATGTATTCATCTAGCTTGAGCAAAAAGAACTACATCCCAAATTATCCTCAAAAATATTAAATACGAAAAGTAATATATTGAGAAAGGATCACATAGTCATCGCTTTTTGTCACTAAGCTGGTTATTTTGTTATAAGGAGTAGTTGATGTAGCATGAAATTTTTGAGGCGACAAATAACATATAAATATAAAAACTAAGATTAAAATGTAATTTTTAATAAGAAAATATAGCTAAAATTAAGGTATATTACAAAGAATTTGAAATTTTTGTGGGTGCAAATGCCACTTTCTTGATAAACCTACATCCCCACTGGTTATAAGCACAATATGTGTTGTTATATTATACGTAATTTTCTATCGTGTTTACAGTGAAAAGGCAAGAGTAATCTAGTCTAACCACCAAGCACCTACTATCAAACAGAACAACAACACTTGGATCGAGTGTCGTCGACTCAGATAATGAGCTTTGTCCAATTTTTATTTTGCTGGACTTTTATTATATTTCTATAAATGTTTGAATATAAATAAGATAGACCCAATAAGCCTCTGGGCTTAGAATTAATGACTGTTCACAAATGAGTTTCTTGGTTACATGTGTTGTTATTTCCAAGTTGATCAGGGAAAAACCTAGGAATTAAATCTACTAGGTGCAGTAGTAATAATAAAAGAAAAAAAGACATAAGAAGGATTCAAACATGAATTATTGGGGGGCACACATTGTACAACCTAAGTTTTACCATGTGATCTACCAAATTATTAATGATTTGCTCAAAATTCCTTTTATATTATTTGAGGAGCACTTTTAATTTCTAACCTTATGTTTATGTGTGATTAACACAATTGTCATTGCTTAGGTGTTATCATGGCCTTCTCACATCCTTTTTAAAGGAAACCTCTTTTGCCTTGAGATATTACATATAATGCCATTGACCCTTTAAACTAGATAATTATTATACTATATGTTTTCCCTTCCTATAACATTTTGCATTTGCGTGTATCCCCTTATACCATATTGTGTCCCATGTAAGTAAAACCTATTGTGCATATTTACGTTATAACATTTTGTTTCTACACAAATATATTTGTATCCGCGTATTAACTTTATTAAGCTTAGTTTGTTCGACTGAGGAAGAATATAGAGATCTTACTGAAGAACATAAAGCCTTATTGAGCTTAGTTTGTTTGACTGAGAAAGACCATTGATATCTAATTGAGCTGTAAGCTAAATATTTTTTATTAACTCGATCCAAAAAAATTTACGGACCACCTATATAAACTGTATTGCATGTATTGGTTCATGTTTGTTCCAAGAACATTGAGAACATAGAGATCCATTACAAATATATTGTTTTTGTATTTTATTGAGCTTAGGTTGTAAAGTATTCCACGTATATATGTTCTCTTTATCTTCGTCTTAAGAATCCTATTATTCCGCATATCATATGTAGTCATGATAATGTTTGTAAAGTAGTTCTCATTTTTATATATGTTTCGGAAATTATATTAAAAATTTGACGAACATCCCTTATGTAAAATACAAGATCACTATAATTATTTTTAATAATAAATTAGGTTATACGTAATTGATGAGCTGGCTAATTTTTTGTAGAACTAAATACCGACTAATTTGTTTTATTATGCTTTTTGTTTATAATTATTAGACCCAAAAAATTATACGCTACGTGAAGAATGTAATTCACTGTGTTTTCTATAAAAGTTGAGAGAATGTTATTGTTTCCTAAAATACTTTACAAAATTAGGAATCATGTCATTATAACTGATTTCACGATTTTGACTACATTCTGATAAGAAACTATATTATTTTCTTAATCTCTTTTATGTTTGTATAGTTATGTGGATACCCAATCACGTAATCCTTCCATGACAATTTCGAACTTCAAAATATTTGGTAATTAATGCATGATTGAATCAAATTTCAACTTTTGCGTTGAATAATGATCTAATTCGATAAGATATTAAACAAATATGGTGTAAGCTGATTTAGCAGTAATTAGATTATACACCTTCCTTTAAGACACTGTCAATAATTGACGAGGCACCATTGTTAATGCACATTCTTGATCTTCAGTCAAAGATCCGTGTAAGGTAAATATATAATGAAAACCGTAAGGATATAAATGTATTAATTCACGGGATCACAATCTTGCATTCAGATATTGAAGAATATTTGAATGAACTACAATATATATGGCATTGATTCAAGATATATAATTATATCATTAGTATCAAAAAATTAGTATAGAAAAATTTTAGTCAAAAGTCAAAACCAAGTCTGTACGAAAATTATAACAATTTTTGTATAAATGATTTATGTATTTAATGTCGTATATATGGAATTTATTTACATTTATTGTTGCATTAATAGGTTAGTCATTGGTTCTTCTATACAAACACCAACCTATTTCGTATTACATTACATCACAAGCATAAACTCTTACCTCTCTATACGATTTAGTTGTTCTTAAGTATAAAATGGTTGATTTTGATTTTCTTGGTGATTTGAAGCCTTTAAAGTCTATATGTGGAAGATAAGAGTAATTGTTTGAACAAGCCTTTAGAATAAAGTAATACCATTTGTCCACTTATTTTTTAAAGTACATACGTTTGTATGTTTACTGAAACATTTTATTTATTTTGTTAATGGAATTCCAAGCAAAGCATATTGAATACCAAATTTATAAACGGTTAGTTAAAAAACAAATAACAAAATTCCGAGATAGCTTTATACAATCTCGGTCAACCCACAATTTTTTGTGTTTAATTCCATTTTAGTTTTTTTTTTTCGGTTTCGCTATTTTGGTTTGTAAAAATAGCTACTATAGTAAAACCATATATATTTTAGTTTGGTTAGGTTTATATACCATTAGTTTTTGGGTTATTCGGTTTATTTAATCAAAAACCTATAAATATATTTATCTTTTATAGCATTTTGTGATTTTACTTTAGATGATTAGATATCGGCTTTAATAAAACATGAAAATATTTCAGTTTTTTAAATAGACCATTTTTTCTTTTATTTTTTACAATCTAAAATAATTAGTAAACATATTGTAAGCTAATAATAACTTTTTTTTATAAAATAAAAATAAGAAAATTAGTAATCCATAATATTATTAAGTAACTAAATACTAGCACACATATTTGTCAACGGAAACGTAAAAAATATGTTTTGTTTAAGAGAAATTGCCACATATATCACATTCATAGTACCACTTTTCATGTCTACACTAATCACTTTTACCTTCACTTTTAATAAATGGTAAAAGACTCTTATACCCTTAGGATTAACTAATATAGTCTTAGGGTTTAGAGTAGAGGGGTAAGGTAGGATTTTTGAAATGTAAAATTTATGAGTCTAATAAATATATAAATAAATACTTAAAAATATATAAAAAAAAATTTAAAATAGTTTCAAACATAATTTTCGATTTTCAAAATGAAAATTAGAAAAAAAAATAAAAAAATCAATTTTTTTTTATAAAAAGTTCAAATTTGAAAAAGTATAACTCGAAAACATTAAAAAATATTTTTTATTATTATTATTTATTTAAATAATGATTCATTATATATATATATAGAGCAAGAGTATAAGAATCTTTTGCCACATAATAAAGAATGTATTTTGAAAATATTTCTTTAGTTGTGGTAAAGATAAAAAGTGATATCATGAAAGTGGTAAACATGAAATTTTTCCTTTGTTTAATTTGATAAAATGAAAAGAACAATTTTAACTTAAAACAATATATAAAATTACTAAAATCAACATTTTAAGTATGAAGATCATATCAATAAAAATAAATTATATATATATATATACATATTATTTATTGTGCTATATAATTTACATATAAATATACTACTATTTTTAGTAAATGATTTATTCGGTTTGATCAGTTTATGGACCAAATAATATCTATATACCTCTTTTTTTAAGAATAACATCATTCAGTCTATTCGATATTACTAAATCCAGACTATATTTTTTCGGTTCGGTTTTTGGTAAAGTGTATTACATGGAATTTATAGTATGTTTTTCAATTTTTATTTGATCATCCAAATATTGACAATGTAATATTAATATCACTCCTAAGTTTTCTATTGGTGTGTTACTTGCTAACATACTTTTGTTTATCATGATAAGGTCGATTGAAATGTGACTAATATTGATGGGTTTTCAAAATTGTGTTCGAGCCCGATAATGTTCCCGAAATTGACGCTTTAAGAAAGAAGTAATACATTTCATTCAATAAGTTTGGTAAAATAAATTTGTTTAATTTTATAAGTTGGTATCTTTTGTTATTGCTCTTGATAACATTGCAAATGAAGAGTTCTGAAGATCCATGTCAGCGCAGTTATGGATTTTCAGTTTTATAATTGGTTCGTTTGATATTTTATTATTTTGTTGTTTATGTTTTGTTATATCTTAAATTCATAATTTATATTATGAAAGCAAGAATAATATTTTCTATGTTTAGTTTTATCTTCATTGTTAAGTTAAGTCTTTGTTTACGTTTATAGATTTGATTGCATAAACTATATTTTAATTACATCCGAGGAATAACACAAATTTAAAAAATAAAAGAAATTCAGAGCTTATCTTATATGGGAAATTGCCAAAAATATCATATTCATAATACCACTTTTCATGTCTATACTAATCACTTTTACCTTCACTTTTAATGAAGGGTAAAAAACACTTATACTTCTAGGGTTAACTAATCTAGACTTAGGATTTAGAGTTGAGTGGTGGGGGTAGGATTTTTGGAATATGAAATTTAGGATTCTAATAAATATATAAATAAATACTTAAAAATAGAAAAAAATATTTTAAAATAGTTTCAAACATATATTTTTTTTCAAAAATAAAAATTGAAAAAAAAATATTAAAAAAAAAATTATAAAAAAGTTCAAATTTGAAAAAGTATAATTCGAAAACATAATTTTTTTTGGATTACTAATTTTTTTCTTCTTTTTTTTATTTATTTAAACAATGATTTATTATATATATAGAGAACAATGACATAAAAGTCTTTTGCCATTTAATAAAAAATGTATTTTTGAAAATATCCTTTTAGTGGT
The DNA here is from genome assembly GCF_020379485.1 of Brassica napus. NCBI lineage: Eukaryota > Viridiplantae > Streptophyta > Magnoliopsida > Brassicales > Brassicaceae > Brassica > Brassica napus. Next base: position 73,478,139 of record NC_063446.1, read on the forward strand.
GGTAAAGATGAAAAGTGGTATCCTAAAAGTGGTAAACATGAAATTTCTCCTTATATTAACATGCATAATTTCTTTACATCTTTCATTATATAACATATAATTTTTTTTTTTTTTTTTTTTTTTTGGTAAAATGTTAAGATTATAACATATAATATTTATGATTTTGACTTTTACATTTTTAATACCTATAGATTAAAAATAAATAATTTATATTAGATCATTCACACCACTTAGTATAAATATTATTAGGGGTGCACATGTCCCCATAGTATAAGGTGGGTTTGCCCCTGAGGTTGATGCCACGGTTCTACAGATACAGAATCAGAAACTGGTCCAGCAATTAGACTTACCGAAGAAACGTATGTACGAAGTTGAGACCAAGGTCCTAGAGTTGCATCTCAACCAAACCTCTTATGACGACCAATTTATCTCTGTTGGCATGGTTTCGAACCAGGTCAGATATTACTGTGTTTTTTTTCTTTCAGTTGTCTCGTTCCATTAGGTGGTTTTCCTTTCGCTAACAAATGAACAGCATTATTGCCGGTTCTTCTAACAAACATATGTAATGACGTAGAGAATTATCATTTCAAAACCAAATATGGCCTAAAAGATTATGAAAATTATGTATTATTAATCAAAACCTCCGAATCTCCTTCGAAAATGGTATTAGAAAAACCACAACTCCAAGTTGATTGCATTGCGAAGAGGAGGGCCTTTGCTTCTGCTTCCAAATTTGAAAATGCCGTGTCTGCATATGTTGATCCCCCAATTTTGTTACTCCGTAGCTATTGCCAACAATCCCGCATTGAATTTTGAGAGTGTTTTAATTGTAAGATGCGTTGTAGTTGCATTTAAACATTTCGTCCGGTGGTCGGACCCAAAACATATTTTGTCGAACAGTTTGGTTAGTTTGGTTTGGTTGATCTATAAGTGTACTAATCGTTCCACATCAGCAACCACATACTCTACTGTTCAGTAAATTAAACTTTTCTATTTCTGAAATAACAAAACATTCCATTATATAATAGAGAAATTAATATGAATATTTTACATGAAATGTTACATGATGCGTGCGTGAAAATGCAACAGGAGAATAATAAATAAAAAAGTTTATTTTTTTACTTTGAGTGGTATCTTAGATCCATGTGACGGACTATGGTTTTTTTTGGCGGCGGTCATTGTCTCCTCCCTTCCCGGATAATTGTGCAATCTGACAGAACAAAACTCGACGGCATCTCCAAGTGGTCCTTGCCAATTGGTGGGGTCATGAAGCGTAGTCTCGTATGAAAGCTTTCGTCTTTGGTGACTCGGTGGTTCAACTCCGCTAGCTACAAGTTTGTCCTCGGAGCTAAGGATTTGTCTTTCTGATTGTTAGAAAAGGTTGCAGCAACGGCGGAAGGTGCTAACGAAGTTGCTATCTTACCGTTCTGAGGGGACATGAATATGTGGTAATTCGGACAACCTATTTTGAGAAATTAATTAAATTAATATATTAAAAAACCGAAAAACATTATGAATATTTGATATGTATTCCATCCATGATGCCCTGACCGGTCTTTCTCACCATAATTTATGAAATACGCTTTGATTAGACAAGATACACGTGGTAGCTGATAAGTAATGAAAATATTAAATATTATTCTGGATAAGTTCGTGAAGTTTAAGAGAAAGAACTAGACAAATACTGAATATCAAAATTGCTGAGGTGTTGCAACCATAATATTATTCTCAACAGTTTTTGATTAAAAATAAACCAAAAATCAAAACTTAGGTATCTATATTTTGAACAAAAAAAGATATCCTTGTTTCTTTTATTTACTCATCATAATTTCAATTCTATAAATAATATACTCTCGTACTTTTTGTATCTATAAATTCTATTAATCGACTGGTCGAATAAAATAAAAATCAACTTGATATTAAATTTAATAGCAGTTTAATATTCTTTATCTATGATTTAATTTTAAATCATTTTTACAAATAGTAATTATGATATTTACTATCAAATTTTTAAAGGTATATTAAGTAAAATCTCAATTTAAGAGGTGCTACATTTGAAAATTAAAAGTGACAATTGTTTAAGTGTAGAAATTCTACGGTTACAAGAAGGCTTCAACACATTTGAGATAAAGCGTGTATTTCAGACTCAAAAACGCAAAGACGGACAGTCAAGTTTATGGTGCTCGAAACTAATCGTTTTATTTTGTCCACATTAATACAAAGTCTCTTTTTTGGTTATCTGAGTCTTAATCAATTATGTTTAAGTTGATGATAAAAAACATAATTTTTCAAGTGTCTTAATTATTCTATATGAACAAATAGAAACTTGCAACAAACAACAAGCAACAACATTTGAAATTTGATAGAGCCTTTGTGCGTTTTCTAAATCATGCAAAATACTTTTTTAACATTACTAAGAAAAGTACGAATTAGCTTATTCCGTATATAGAACACGAGACATCAACTTTTTATCGACTTTTGGAGTAATTTATTTGCAGATTCTTTTGCTTCCAAAGAGATCTCAACAAGCACATGTGCTTTTATTGCTTAATAAAGAAAACCCAATCCAAACTTGCAGTTGAACTTTTAGGCTGACAAGCCTTATTTAACTAACCCTATAAAGTCAACTTGCAGTTGAACGTTTATGCAAACGCTTATTATTGAAGCCTATCCCTCAAACTTATTTCATATTAAACCCATCGACTCCTCATTGATTCTTGCTCACAGTCAGAAACTATCTCCTCTCTTTCTCTCTGACACACAAACCAAAGATCACTAAGACATCAAATCCACAACATGGGAACACTCGTTGGACATGTTTTACCAGGTCTTGCTTTCTTAGCACTTGGCTTATGGCACTTATTCAACAACATAAAGCTCTTTTGTCTTCGTCCAAACATATTCTATTCATCTGTATGGTTCCCAGTATCAAAGATCAGGTACTTAGAGCTCTACTTCATCATGTTCTCTTCATCAGCTTCCATATCAATGGAGCTCTTCGTTGGACCTAGAAAGCACCAGCCCTTTGACTCAGATGGCACCATCCCATCAAACCACCTCCACAACTTTGAACATTCTTTCATCTCCATGTCCTTCTTGGTTTATGCTGTTTTAGCACTAGTGCTTGACCGAGCACGACCTAGAGCAGCGGCTTCTGAGGGGCTAACCATCCTAGCTGCAGCCGCTGCCTTCAGTCAGGAGCTACTTCTTTTCCATTTTCACTCTACCGACCACGTGGGTTTTGAGGGACAGTACCATTTGATCCTCCAACTCATTATCTTTGTCTCTCTCCTCACCACTCTCATGGGTAGGTAAATCGTTTTGAGACCCCTATAATAAATACAGTATCTTGAAGTTCTTAATTAACATGTATATATATGGAAAGGAATTGTATTTAACTATTTCTTAGTATTAGGTTCGCCAATACTATTATAAAGATCGGTGCAAAACATCAAAAACTCTATTAACAAAAAAAAACATCAGAAACTATGTTAATTGTAGTATGCATATTATCTATATATGTTAATTTTGACATACATTTCAAATTTTCATATTTTAATTTGTTTGTTTTACTTTCTTAAATTACAATTTTGATAAACACTCTTTTGAGTAATTCGTTCTACATTATTACTATCTAACTAATCGTTTCATTTTACTTCAAAAGGTGTTGCCTTGCCCAAGAGCTTTTTGGTGAGCCTTGTGAGATCTTCAAGTATAGCTTTTCAAGGAGTGTGGTTTATATTTTTGGGTTGCATGCTTTACACACCAAGTTTGATCCCTAAGGGATGTTTCATTTACGTTGAAGATGGGCACCAACTGGTCAACTGTTCAACCCAAGAAGCTCTTCACAGAGCTAAAGCGTTGGTCAACCTCGAATTCAGTTGCTTATTCGTTATAAACACAATATGTGTTGTGACACTATATTTGATTATGGATCGAAACTACGGTGGAAACATAGAGTATTCTAGTCTAAGCACCAATTATCAAAGAGGTCAATATCATGAAGAGCAACAACACTTCGAGACTCAGAAAATGAGTTTTGTCCAGATGGGTAAACTTGTTGATCATGGAGATAAAATGTGAGAAACTTTCTTAGTGGTCATCGGTTATGTCATGTGATACAGAAAAAATGTTTATTCTAGAAAATAAAGTCTATTTTACCAACTCAACTCAAATTGTTATTAATGTTTTAATGTTTGTTGTAATAAAAGGAAGTTCTCCAAACTATTTCTCCTCACACCCACCCAAAAATTGTGCTTCTTATTTTCCAACACATCAACTAACACAAACTTTTAAATTCTTTAAACCTTACAAACCTGGAAACGAGTTCAATTAAACCAAAATTATCCGGATAATAACATTAAAAAATTCTTTGATTCGGTTGATCTTGTGTGTTGTGTATAGTGTATTGATCGTAAAATGTGTTTCATCAACCATGTGAAAGAAACAAGTAGGAATTTCGTTAGTTTTCAGTGTTTACTTTAATTATCGTTTAAACGATCATGATGATTTCAAGTCGAATCAAACTGAACAATGCTTGAAATTGAAAACACAAGTCTAACTTACACTTAGCCCGTATAAATCCTATCATTTTTTGTTCAATAATTATTTGGACAATCATTCAGGTGTATTACACATTTAAACTAGTAAGCATTTGGACATTAATATTGATTTGATTTAGTTTATTATATCTATTAGTTCAGTTTGGTCTTTCAATTCTGGATAATACAACAGCTGTAGTAGGACAGCATGGTCTTTCGATTCTGGATATACGACAGCTGTAGTAGGACAGCATGGTCTTTCGATTCTGGATATACGACAGCTGTAGGACAGCATTTAAACTCTGCATGAAACACGTTGAGCTGTGGAGCCAAGTCTCTCGAAATCGATGTTTGTCAGGGCGCGGATCGGAATCCTCCATGCTTTCTGGTTGGACGATCGAGAAGATACGAAACGTATAAAAATGCGACGTGACGTGACCTGACGTGACGTGCCATCTACTCTGCAACTAATCCAAAACGCATGCTACCATCTCGGATATTTCGTTCTAATTTTCGCTCAGTAACAGAGTAACTCTAAACTAAAATTGAGTTATTCTCTAGTGATATTCTATTTTAGAATTAGAAAATAGAACTATCAACAAAAAAAACAACAACTTACGCTATAATATAAAGCAAACTCATTTTTTACTCTGTTAGACTGTCTCAAATAATTTATTCTATTTTTTATTCTAGAATAAAGTAACTTTATAATAGAATTGAATTATAATCCAATGATATTTTATTTTAGAGTGAAAAATAAAATGATAAACAAAAAGTAAATAATTTAATCTATATATAGAGTAAACTTATTTTCTACTCAATTATATAATGAAGAATAGAGTATCATTGGAATATTTTTACTATAAATTCTATTTTAAAATGAAAAATAGAATGAGATCTGAAATACCCTTATAGAGTATAAAATAAAATACCACTGGAACATTTTTATTTTTAACTCTATTTTAAAGTAGAAAATATAGTGGTGTTAGAGATGCCCTCAAACCATCTTCAACCAACCCAAAAATACTATTTTGGTGTGACTTTCACGCTATTTTAGTGTGACTTTTATACTATTTTAGTGTAATCTTTCCCATCTAACATTAAAAGTTATACTATTTTAGTGCATCACTATAATTTTACATCAAATTTGGTGTGAAAGTATAATTTTCTTATCTGTTATATCTTAATTAATTTAATTGAATCATTAGTTTACTATTTAAAACTTAAAATCATCATTTATATAAATAATTGATATTATTTTATTTATTGTAAACTAAATGCATAATGTTTGACTTTGCCAATTATATAATATTTAACGTTAATTTTATATCGGAAATCTCCTTTAAACAATTACAAAAGTTTAACCATGCTAAGGGACGTAATGAAACCCTTGATTTTGTCTTAGTGGATATTAGCGTCAGTGGATACATGTATATACATATTTCTGTTCATTGATGGACATAATGAAACCTTTGATTTTGCAATACTTATTGATGTTCATTGACTATTTTGAAACCCTTGATTTTGCAATACGAATTGACATGTTCATCGACTCTTGAGGTTTAATAGTTAGTTATACTACTATATTATAAAATTTTGAAATATTGATTGTTTTCTAATAGTACACGGCGAGAAGATATATCAAACATTAAAAAAGAATGTTGTTGATGGCACTAAAAAAAATAATTTGATTGTGTTTTAATATATCCAGTGAATTGAATGAAAATAATTGGATGACCATAAAAAAATTTCATATTGACATGTAGGAGAAAGTTATAAGTTAACACTTCGTGATTTTAAAATAAAGGCTTTTTGCAAATATGACTCAAAACTTGAAGTCAAACACAAAACTAACTCATTTTTTTTAGAACTTTGACTTGCCTTTTTCACCCCCAAAGTTCAGATTATTCAAGAAAATGCCATCATTTTTTTTTTCTTTTTTTCTTTTCGAAAATGCTTATTTTGCTCTATCACCCTCATCTTCCTCAAATATTCACAATATTGCAATTGCCATCGATACACCAACCACTATGAACAACCAATTTGAAGCTCTTAGTGCACCTAAAAATCGATTTACACTCTTTGTTTCTCAATTCTTATGAACTAAAAACAACATCTCTTTAATTTCTCTCCATATTCATCCAAAAAAGCCCAAGATTTTTATTCTAAAATTTTTATGGTTCATAAAACTATTGAAGCTTACGATTCTTGGTGGGTCACTGTTGTTTGAGATTATGGGTGCTTGGAGAAGGCTTTTGTGTGATAAACAAGTTATCTCACTGGTTGAAACTATGAAATTAGTTTTTTTTCAGATCTGTTCGTCCAGACGACTTCCGGATAAGTCGTATTGTTGTAGACGACTTACATGGAAGTCTTCTGGTCAATGCAGAGGCTAGTTTTGCAATTGAGTTTTAAATGTGTTTACCTAGACGACTTACATGAAAGTCGTCCATCTTTGTTTGTTAAAAAAACAATTCGAGACGACTTCCATGTAAGCGTCTCAGGTTAGTTTACAATTGAAAAATAAGACCAAAAAAAAATATTTTTGTCTAGACGACTTACACGAAAGTCGTCCATGATTTTACTCCGAGATTCTGGTCAAACCTTACTTATCTTGGACGAATTCCGTGTAAGTCGTCGGACAGACGACTTCCGTGTAAGTCGTCTAGAAAAAAAATAATATTTTTTGGTTTATTTTTCAATTGCAAAACTAGCCTGAGACGACTTACATGTAAGTCGTCCAGGGAAAGTCAAATTTCTGACATAATCCAGTCAAATGCAAAACTAACCTGTTTTTCCTAGACGACTTACATGGAAGTCGTCTCGGACTTTTTTTTAACAAACAAAGATGGACGATTTCCATCTAAGTCGTCTAGATTAAAAATCAATTGCAAAACTAACCTAAATGGACGACTTCCTAGAAGTCTACCAGACGACCTCCGTGGAAGTCGTATGCGTCAATGTTTAATAAACTTTCATTTTCTCAAAACTATAAAGATTTTTTATTTTTTTTTTGTTAATTCATGTATATTAATCAATATTGGGGCTACTGAATGAAATTTATAACTTAATTGGTGATATTTACGAGGTTACCAACATTCATGCTTAGTAAAGTTTCTAGCTAATTGAGAAGACTTCCATGGAAGTCTTCTCCGTTAGTTTTTTGTAAAGTTCTTAAGTAACTTTAAGATATGTTTATTTAATTTCAAAAGTGTTAAGTAACTTCAAGAATATCAAGTAATATGGTTTAATGTGTCTTCTTAGATCATAAGATATACTTTTTACTTATGTATCTAATGAAAGTGTTATATCTTTGAACTTATGTAATGTTTTATCTTTTGTGAATTTGACTAAATTTTCTTGAAAATTCTTCTCCCTTAGTTGTAATAAATTTGATTAATTTTTTGTGTTATTGTGTTTTGTTATTGAAGTTGTATCAATAACTTCAAGTATGTCAAGTAATTTTGGCAAGATAATATTGTAGAAAATGAACATATTTACCAATTTTTTTCATTAATATCTATTCAAATTTACAAAAAAAAAGTCACAAGTAAAGGAGTACACATGCAAATCACAGAACAAACCACAAACAAAACTATTATAGATCATTCCTCTACAAAGACAAACTTAGACTCTATTTGATATGGACGAAGACCCCGTCAGAAGACTTTCTGGAAGTCGTCTGGAAGACTTCTTTGAAGTCGTCTAGAAGACTTCCTGGAAGTCTTCTAGCGTATTATATTTTAGAAGACTTCCGAGAAGACTTCCGAGAAGACTTCCATAGGTCTTTCAAAGTCTGATCCAGATCTGAAAAACATGTATATCAAACCCATATCTGAAAAACCTGCATATCATATCAAAAAACGTTTAAATAGTTTAAAAACAGAGAAAATGAGTGGAAAATTAGATAGATATACTTTTATAGAACACACAAAGTACATATCCAAGTGGAAGATGAGAACCATCTAATTAAAAACATGCAACAAAAAGATAGATTAGTGAGAAAAATATGAGACAAAAATGAAAAATTCATATAAAGTTTAGTGTTTTCAAGTCAAAAAGATTAGAGTGGGCTTGGAGAATTTTAGTTTGGGGAAAATGTATCAACTTTATGCAACAGGAAGTTACCAAATGAAGAAAAATCAGACATAAAAACTTATCAAAACGCTCAGATCTATTATGAAAGGGAGACATGAGAGAAGACTCTGTCAGGAGACTTCCAGACGACTTCCTAGAAGTCTTCTAGCCCAGAAGTCTTCTAAATCTGAAAAACCTGTATATCCAAATCCAGATCTGAAAAATCTACATATCCAAAAACTTTCAAAAGGCTTAAAAACAGGAAAAATGAGTGAAAGATTAAATAGATCTACCTTTTATAGAACACACAAAAAATACATATCTAAAATTAATAGATCTACCTTTAAATCAATGGAAGATGAGAACCATATGATGAAAAATCTGCAAAAACAAAATAAATTAGTGAGAAAGACAAAAGACAAAAACAATAAATTGATATAAAGTTTGATGTTTATAAGTTCAAAGAGATTAGAGAGAGGTTGGAGAATTTTAGAATGAGGAACATTACATTTTTGTTGGAGCCATTTGAGAGGAGGTGACAGAATGTGTAAATTTTTCTTTATATAAGGAGACAAAAAATCCAATTAGGTTAAATATTTTCGATTCATAATACGTTCAAGTAAGTCTTCTAATAGAAGACTTCCTGGACGACTTACTTGTCCAGAAGACTTCTATATTTTTAGCGGGAAACTAAAATCTTTTAGCAGGAAACTAAAATATTTTTAGCGGGAAACGAAATTAGAAGACTTCCTAGATGACGTACAAGTTAGTCGTCTAGACCCTAAACATAACCTCTAAACTAAATTAACTAACTAAACACTTCATAAAATCAAATTAAACTTAAAAAGTGTTTACAATACACATAAATAAACATATATAGGTAAAATTTTATTTTTTCAAAAAACATTTAAGCTTTCCAAAATATAACCCTAAGAATACATACAATACTACAACATATGTTACCAAACCCTAAACCAAACAATATCATGATTAACTACTTTCACTCATCTATGTTGAAAACTATTCAATTTTATTATATCTTAATTTACATCACTTACATGATTTTAATTTTTCGGTTGTCAAAATATTTTTTAAACAATTTATAAATTATTTTTAAGATCAACAACACCAGACGACTTACCTGGAAGTCGTCCAGACGACTTACGTGGAAGTCGTCCAGACGACTTACCGGGGCTATATTCGTAATAATGAGTTCTTTTTTTTTGTTTGGTCACAAAGCGTTGGGTGTATTTTCACAAGACTTTTATGTTAGTTTTGCATTTGATTCAAGTTTGAGTATATGTTTGCATTTCAAATCAAGTTTTGAGTCATATTTGGCAAATTTTCCTTAAAATAATATGGAAATCCAATTCTTCTTTAAAACCTATTTAGTGAATCATGATTCTACTTAAGTTGTTTTTAAATATATATTTCTCATTCGCTGGATAGAAGGATATACACATTGGATTAGATTTAGTTATATTTTAAGCTCAGTTATTAATTTTAATAAACTATTTTAGTAATTTAGCTGATAATTTATCATTATCTTCAAAATAATTAAAAAAGTGTAACAATAATATCATAGTTAAATTTATATTATATTTACTTTAATAATATTAAAATATTATATATATGTTTACATTATATTTGGTTAAGTAATATTAAATCGGTTATAATTTTAGTATATATATCATAGAAGATAGAATGAATCATCTATCTTTTAAGATAAATTTATTAGGACAATCAAAATCACTCATTTCGATATTTTTTTGACAAAAGTTGGCAAATATTCGTAAAATATTTATATATTTTTTATGAAGTGATTTTTTTGCTCTCACGTTGAAAGTTAAAGCGTTTAAAATCTTCATTATCCTTAATAAATAATAATATTAGATTTATTTATTAATATATAATTACCATAAATTAAAAAAATTATATATTATGTTATCCAAAAATTCTTTACATCGTAATATTTTAAAAATCAATATAAATCCATGTATATATTTATATATATATATATATATATATATATGTATATATATGAATGATTTCAAATTTATTTTATTTTATGTAATAAAATATATTTTATTAAAATAAAAAAACTTTATCCTATATAAAAACTTTATAATATATCTATTTATAAATATTTGTAAGATTATTAAACCCGCAAGTGCGGACAAATTACCTAGTACCAAATTATTCACCAAGTACTAAATACAGATTTTTATATAATGAGAAATAACGCATATTCATCGCTATTTTTGTCACGAAAATATGACCATAGTAAATTTTACCTAATTAGAACATAAAACACACAACATGGGAACACCTTTAGGACATGTGGCACCCGGTTACGAATCATCCACCAGTAGTGCCGTTTGTTCGACACTAGATAAGGTCCGTGAGTTGCAACGGATTTTGTTTGATGTTTTAGTAAAAACATAAAAATAATAAATCATTTTATTATAGATTGAAGATTTTTTGTTTGTTTGCATAAGCTGTGAGATATTTATTTATAATTACAAACTCATTTACACACATAAATCCCTATTAGTATTTGTATTTATAATCATGGTGCATAGATAAATTGTTATCAATTTTGTATTTAAGGCTAGAGAAAACACTCATACCTAAAAATTTAAACCAAACTCAACCAAAGAAAAAATTAAAATGAAAAAAATTGAAAGCTAAAAAAGGTCAATCTAGTTAGTGACAATATTATACGGGAAATTACCAAAAATACCACATTCTTAATACCACTTTTATTCTCACTTTAAAAAAAAAACACTTATAATCATAAGGTTAACTAATCTAGACTAAGGGTTTAGAATTGAGGGGGTGGGGTAGGTTTTAGGAATACGAAATTTAGGATTCTAATAAATATATAAATAAATAATTAATTTTTAAATTTTTTTTTTGTGTTAACTAAATATAGTTAACTCATATAAGTTAACATAAATATATATATGTTAACTAATACCGAGCTTCATAAACTTCATTATTCATTTAAGAATTTTCAATCATATGGCCAAGATTAACCAAGCAACCATGGAGGACATTGGAGAAAAGGGAAGGCCACCGGGAGACCCTCCTGATGCACCAAGCTCTTGGGTAAAAAAGGTTATAGGGTGTAACGAGGGGGGGATGCCTGTTCCAGAAGAAGTTGTGGATGAAGAGTTTGTGGAGTCGAGACTGACATTAGAGTTCCCGAATGGAGAGGATGGAGAGCCAGTGATAACGATAGGGGAAGAGGTACTGACGGCTATGAATAGCTTGTGGAAGAGATGCATGATTGTTAGGGTTTTGGGAAGGAATGTCTCACTTCTGAATCTGACTCGCAAACTGAAGGAGTTGTGGAAACCTAATGGATCGATGTTTGTCATGGACCTACCAAGGAATTTTTTCATGGTGCGTTTCGAGTCGGAGGAGGAGTACATGAATGCACTGTCGGGGGGGCCATGGAGGGCTTTTGGTAGCTGCCTTGTGGTACAAGCATGGAATCCAGATTTCGATCCGTTGAGAGATGAGATAGTCACAACGCCGGTGTGGGTTCGATTGTCGCATATCCCAGTTAATCTTTACCATAAGACCATACTGATGGGTATAGCCAAGGGATTAGGGCGACCGATAAAGGTTGACCTGACAACTCTGAAGTTTGAGAGAGCTAGATTTGCGAAAATCTGCGTGGAGGTAAATATCAACAAGCCGTTAAAAGGGACAGTGGTGATTAATGGCGAGAGGTATTGGGTTTCGTAGGAAGGGATATCAACAATCTGCTCGACATGTGGTATGTATGGGCATTTAGCACATGCATGTCCACGAAATAGTGTTGAGAGAGCTCTAGCTACTGCGTCTACCCCAGTAACAAAACCGCATGAGATTACGGGAGATAGGGGGATGGTAACTGAATTTACCCAAGTGAGACCAGCGAGGAGAAGACCAGAGCAACAGAATGGAGGAGGAGGCTCTATGCGAAATAATGAGGGAAGAGATATGAGGGGAGCTAAAATAATAGCGGGGAGTAGAGTAAGGGAAGCACGCAATGGGAGTGCGGTGGAGATAATAAAGGTGTCAAACAGATTTGGAGGATTAGGTGAAGAGGGGGAGACAGAGAAACTAGAAGAGGAGGTTGGAAGAGATGGCGCGAATAAAGAGAATGAGAATACCATAAACCTAAGCTTAAGAGGTTCAAGTAGAATGTTTGGGAAGGATGTGTCGTTTGCAGCGAAGGAAGGGAATGATAAGCACATGTCAATCAAAGTTGGGCAAAAAGATAAGAAGGCCGGGAATTTACGAGGCCCAAATCCATTTAAGTTTAAATCAAGAAATGTTGGGCCTACACGAGGTCTGGTATTTGGCCCAACGAGGGGCGAAATTGGACTGTCGATGAGTGGAAAGAGGTTGCGGGTTGAAAACGAGTGTGTTGGCCGGCCAGGTGGTGCCTTCGCTGGTGTTGGGGAAATCTGAAGAAACGAGAAAGGCACTGAGCATGGCGGTGAAGATAGGGAGGTACAGGAACAACCTGCAACAACGGCGAATCTGTCTCTTGATGATTCAGAAGCACGAATGGGGCAGGATGGGGAATCCTCGAAGAGAGTGGAGGCATAACGATTTGCCCCGGTAATTTTACTCATTGATTATAAAGATCTGATGAAGTGCATTCTATGGAATTGTCGGGGGGCAAATAAACCTCAATTCCGCCGATCGATCCGTTATTTGGTGAAGAAGTTCAGAACATATATCCTTGCTGTTTTCGAAACTCATGCAGGTGGTGAAGCTGCGAGTCGAATTTGTCAGAAATTGGGTTTTGAAAATTCGTTCAGAGTAGATGCTTGTGGCCAGAGTGGAGGTATGTGGCTGTTATGGAGGGATGAGTTAGGACATCTTGAAGTGGTTAAGTCCTCGGATCAATTTATCCATGCCAGAATAGGAACTGGGGCAGATGGGATAAACCTGATCGTTGTGTACGCCGCGTCTACGCCGAGCCGTCGGAGTGGCCTATGGGATATGTTGGGAGAAGTGATAAGGAATGATGTTGGTCCGGTGTTTGTGGGTGGAGACTTCAACACTATTGTGCGATTGGACGAGAGAAGTGGAGGAAACGGAAGATTATCGGAGGATTCCTTAACGTTTGGCGACTGGATTAATAATATGTCTTTAATTGATATGGGATTTGGTGGCAATCAGTTCACATGGAAGAGAGGGAAAACGGAGAGCACTTTTGTCGCAAAGAGGTTGGACATAGTTTTATGTTGTGCCCAAGCTAGACTTAAGTGGCAGGAGGCAAGAGTATCACACCTTCCCTTTTTGGCCTCCGACCATGCCCCTTTGTACCTACAACTTACGCCGGAGGTGAAAGGAAATGCGTGTCATCGTCCATTTCGTTTTGAGGCGGCATGTCTTCAACATAGCGAGTTCCAAGATCTGTTAACAGCTTCATGGGACCGTGAAATTGATACTAGAGAAGCTTTAACAAGACTAGGAGTGACTCTTCGGAAGTGGAATAAAGAAGTGTTTGGTAATGTTCAAATAAAAAAGGAGGGTTTAGCTTCGGAAATAAAAGAGATACATGAGAGGATTGAACAAAACCCTTCTGACGAGTTGCTGGTGAAAGAGGGGGAGCTCCTCAAGGAGTTTGAGATAGTTCTTGAACAAGAAGAGGTTATTTGGTTCCAAAAATCGCGTGAAAAGTGGGTTGTTCATGGAGACAGGAACACTAAATTCTTTCATATGTCGACAATCATACGGAGAAGGAGAAACAAAGTTAAGATGCTAAGAAACAACGAGAATCAATGGGTATCAGAGGCTCAGGAACTGGAAGAGCTAGCGGTGAACTATTTTAAAAAATTATATTCATTGGAGGATGTGGATACAGATACTCAAGGCTTATTGGTGAGGAGATTTGTGAGTCTTACAAATCCTGATTATGATTCTCTGAACAAAACCTTTTCGGCAGAGGAAGTAGAGAAGGCCGTAAGAGGTATGGGAAGCTTTAAAGCGCCAGGACCTGACGGGTTCCAACCGGTTTTCTATCAGAGATGTTGGGAAACAGTAGGGGACTCTGTGGTTAGATTTGCTACTCAATTTTTTGAGACTGGGAAGCTACCAGAGAATACTAATGACGCTCTCGTGGTCTTAATACCGATAGTGACCAAGCCGGAGAGCATTACTCAGTTTCGGCCAATAAGTCTTTGTAATGTGCTTTTCAAAACAATCACTAAAGCCATGGTAGGGAGATTGAAGGGAATTATGAAGAAACTAATTGGGCCTGCTCAAGCTAGTTTCATTCCTGGCAGGTTAAGCGCTGATAACATTGTGGTAGTTCAGGAAGCAGTTCACTCGATGAGAAGAAAGAAGGGTCGGAAGGGATGGATGCTCTTAAAGTTAGACTTGGAGAAAGCCTATGATAGGCTGCGATGGGATTTCTTGGAGGACACGCTAAGAGCTGCAGGTTTGTCAGAAGTTTGGGTTGGAAGGATTATGGAATGTGTAGCTGGTTCTTCGATGTGTATCTTGTGGAATGGAGAGAAAACAGAACCGTTCAAGCCATCGAGAGGGCTCAGACAAGGGGACCCCTTGTCGCCATACTTGTTTGTGTTATGCATGGAGAGGCTTTGCCAATTGATAGATGAAGCGGTGGAGGAAAAGAGATGGAAGCCCATAAATTTATCGAGAGGGGGTCCACAATTATCACATATCTGCTTTGCTGATGACCTGATTCTTTTCGCCGAAGCATCACTAACACAAATACGTGTGATAAAAAAGGTGTTGGAGAAGTTTTGCAACGCTTCAGGGCAGAAAGTAAGTCTCCCAAAGTCTAAAATTTTTTTCTCTAGCAATGTGACTAGAGAACGAGGGGAAAGAATAAGCCGGGATAGTGGTATAGCATCGACAAGGGATTTGGGAAAATACTTGGGAATGCCGATATTGCAGAAGAGAATAAATAAGGATACGTTTGGGGAGGTTCTTGAGAAAGATGCTTCCAGATTATCTGGGTGGAAGAAGCAGACACTAAGCCTTGCAGGGAGGTTAACTATGACAAAGGCGGTCCTCTCTTCAATGCCGGTGCACTCGATGAATACCATAATCCTAGCAGTAAGTACTCTTGAAAAACTAGATAGTTTATCAAGGGGTTTTGTATGGGGTAGCGGTCAACACTTGGTCTCATGGGAGAAGGTCTGCAAGCCGAAAACCGAGGGAGGTCTTGGGATTAGGAAATCGAGAGATATGAATAAGGCTTTGATAGTTAAAGTGGGATGGCGGCTGTTGTATGATACTGAGAGTTTATGGGCTCGAGTGTTATGCAGTAAATACAAGGTGAGCAATATTCACGACTTGTCTTGGACGGGAGTGAGAAGTAATGGCTCGTCTACTTGGAGAAGTTTGGCTCTAGGGATAAGGGAAGTGGTAGCGAAAGGACACAGCTGGGTTATTGGAAATGGGAGAGAGATCAAGTTTTGGACGGACAGATGGCTCTCAAATGAACCACTTATGATAGCTGCGATTGAAGAGCTACCAGAAGGCTATGAGGAAGTTATTGCTAGAGACATGTGGGTAGTAGGTGGCGGTTGGGATCTACCTAGGATAGCGCCCTTTGTAGCGGAAGAGACACGACAAGAGCTTGCGGCAGTGGTAGTAGATACTGTTACTGAAAGTAAGGAGCGACTTGCCTGGGGTCAGACTAAGAATGGACAATTTACAGTAAAGTCTGTTTATGAGCTGATCACGCAGGACGATACCCCAAGACAAAATATGGAGAGTCTCTTTAGGAGTATGTGGCGTGTGGTGGTGCCTGAGAGAGTGAAAATATTTCTCGGGTTAGTTGGTAATCATGCAATCATGACGAATGCAGAACGGTATAGACGGCATCTCAGTGGAACGGATGTGTGTCAAGTTTGCAAAGGAGGAATAGAGACAATTCTCCATGTTATTAGAGATTGTCCAGCGATAAGGGATCGTTTTGTCCCAGCTGCGCGGAGACATACCTTCTTCTCAATGCCTTTACTTGAATGGCTTTATAAAAATCTCACTTATATTGGAACAGGAAGCGAGACCCCGTGGTCCTCGACTTTTGCTCTGACTGTGAGGTGGGGGTGGAAGTGGAGATGTGGAGATGTCTTTGGTGAGAGACGACTTTGGAGAGACAGAATTGGTTTTTTGAGGAACTTGGCCAAGGAAGTGATTCTAGCTAATGAGACTAATAAGAGTCAAAGGAGTGTTGAGCAGAGAATTGAGATAATGGTGGGATGGATGCCACCTCGGGTGGGGTGGATGAAGATGAATACAGATGGGTCGTCGCATGGAAACCCAGGGCCTGCAGCTGCGGGAGGGGTACTGCGGAATGGAGAAGGGGAGTGGTGTGGTGGCTTTGCTGTAAACATAGGGAGGTGTGGAGCCCCGTTGGCAGAACTGTGGGGAGTGTATTACGGTCTGGTGGCTGCTTGGGAGAAAGGGATTAGTAGATTGGAGTTTGAGGTTGACTCTTAGGAGGTGGTAGAGTTCCTTACGACAGGGATTGGAGATACTCATCCTCTGTCGTTCCTGGTACGAATGTGCCATGGCTTTTTAGACAAGGACTGGGAGGTCCATATTGTTCATGTGTATAGGGAAGCAAACCACTTAGCTAATGGTTTGGCTAACCTTGTCTTTTCTCTTCCATTTGGGTTTCATAGATTTGATGAGGTTCCAATTGAGGTTGATGTTTTATTACAAGAGGATGTTGTTGGACCTTTCCGGCCATGACAAGTTATTGTAAACTGAAGTATGTTTTCTTTTTAATAAATTCTGGGAGTTTTCTCCCAATTTCGTACCAAAAAAAAAAAAGATTAACCAAGCAACTATCATCATAGCTGAAACTAATAGAAATAATAAAAATTAGTATATTAAATTTTCTTCAACTAATTAGAGTTAACTAATAAAATAAACATCCAAAATTTAGTTATTAGAAATTAGTTCAGAAGATGCTGATTAAAAAATTACACTTTGATATCTCTTGCTAAAAGACTTTCATGATAATAACAATATTATCACATTTCACAGCGCGATATATATCTTCAAATAGTTCTACTTGTCCAGTTCATAATGTTGCTTGTATTTCAATTTCACTATATAGAATAGAGTTTTTGTAGAAAAAAAGAAAAAAAAACTGAAATTGCTTAATAGAATTGGACTAATAATTCATAGAGAAAAAGTGCTACGGTTATTTATAGAAAAATACCTCCTTAACAATTAAGTTAGAGTAACTATTTGAACATCAGCTTTTTCATATTATTGATATACTAATTACACATTTGTAACAAAAAAAGTTATATATATATATATATGTATATAAATGCATGAATGTTATCATCTAATTAATAGTGTCTTGTATCTTTAAGTTGAGCAAAATCTTTGTAGTTGAAATCAAATTTTTTTCACAGAGTATTTGATGTAATGGTTGTTTCACACATATGTAGTTGTTGTTCTCTCAATCACTCTTATCTGAAATTTATGATCGGAGACTTTATAGTTCTTACTGTAATCCTTTCGGTTACAAAAAAAATAAAATAATAATTGTAATCCTTTTTGGATTATGATTTTTTAAACATAAAATTTACTATTTTAATAAGAAAGTTTATTATTATATGGAAATATTTGAAATACTTTTTTTACATTTTTTGTTTAGATTTGAAGAAAAAAAAAACTACAATTAAACAGTCTTTAACAATTTTATTTTGTAGAAGATTTTATAAAAGGATAATTACTATCAAACAAATTTTTACAATTATATTTTCTTTATGATTTTAGAAAACGAAAATTAGTATTAAGTAAATTATTATACATTTTTTTTTGTTTAAGAATTGTAAAAAGGAAAAAAAAATTAGAAAAAGAAAATTATTGTCAACTAAAAACTATCAAATAATCTTTTGCTATTATCTTTGTTTATGATTTAAAAAAAAAATTACTATTAAATAATTCTTGTGTTATTATCTTATTATACTTATATTATTAATTATGATATATTAAGCAATTATGTTTGGTGACAAAATATGAGAGAGCTTAATTTTATATATAGATGTGAATAATTGTAATCTTTTCAGTTACAAAAAAAAAATGTAATCCTTTTTGGATTATGATTTCTTAAACAGAAAATTTACTATTTAAATAATAGAGTCTATTATTATATGAAAATATTTAAAATACTTATTTTACTTTTTTTAGATTTGAAGAAAAAAAAAACTACAATTAAACACTCTTTAACGGGTTTTTTTTGTAGAAGATTTTATAAACGAATAATTACTATCAAACAAATTTTCAAAATTATATTTTTTTTTATTTTAGAAAACAAAAATTAGTATTAAGTAAATTATTATACATATATTTTTTTAGGAATTGTAAAAAGGAAAAAAAATATAAAAATGAAATTATTGTCAACTAAAAAAACTATCAAATAATTTTTTGCTGTTATCTTTATTTAGTATTTTAAAGAACGATTTTACAAAACGAAAAATTAGTATTAAGTAAATTATTATACATATATTTTTTATAGGAATTGTAAAAAGGAAAAAAAAAAATAGAAAAAGGAAATTATTGTCAACTAAAAACCATCAAATAACATTTTGCTATTATTATCTTTGTTTAGTATTTAAAAAAAAAAGAAAATTACCATTAAATAATTCTTTTATGTTATTATGTTATTATATTTATATTTTTAATTATGATATATTTTAACACATGTCATCATCTTAAATTTTTAATCGCCATGTGTCATCGTCATGTTAATTAAAATTATTATACATATTTTTTTTTAAAAATTGTAAAAAGGAAAAAAAAATTAGAAAAAAGAAATTATTGTCAACTAAAAACCATCAAATAACTTTTTGCTATTATTATCTTTGTTCAGTATTTAAAAAAAGAAAAATTACCATTAAATAATTCTTTTGTGTTATTATCTTATTATATTTATATTTTTAATTATGATATATTTTACCACATGTTATCATCTTAAATTTTTAACTTCTTTATGTCATCGTCATGTTAATTAGCAACTTTGAAGAATCAAGCTTTATATAATAAGATTACGCTCATTGATCAAAAAATAATAATTTAACATTTCGCTCCTTAAATGGTGTGTCTCTCTTCTCATGGCTTCTGGTGTGTCTCTCTTCTCATGGCTTCTGGTGTGTTTCCGAAGCAATAGAGTGAGTTGCGGTCTCGGTTCTTCCCCAAATAAAGTTCGGCTTTCAATGATTCTCTATCATTCCTCTTTCTTCAACAGTTCATTTGCTAGGATGTTTATGGGTTGATCTTGTCTTGGTTCTCTATCTTGTTCGAGTTAATTGTTTCATGTTATGTTTTTTGGGTTTAGAGGATCAGTTGATTCTGCTGGCTTATGTCTCTAGAAGATGCTGTTTGCTCTTGCTAGCTTTAGGTCCTGAGAGTACTAGTTACTCGTCAGCTTAGTATCTCAAAAACGTATTCCTCTAATGTATCCTTCTAAGGTCAATGAAAGTTCTCTGGGAAAAAAAAACATTTCGCTCCTAGTCCGAAACTCGGTGGGAAGAGAATTTGCACTATGGGAAGAGAATTTGTACTATGTCTTAGTATAAGAAAGAATCAATTTCCCCGATCTAGGAGGATTAATAGACCCAAACACTTCCTGGTTAACAATTTTTTTTGTCTCAGCCCGAAGGCCATTAACTTCATCACCATGGTTCCCAATTTCTAAACTCAAACACTAAGAACTCTGTATAATCATTTTCTCTTTAGCATTGTAAGTAGTGATAGAATATGGAATGGAGAATCAGAAGATCAATCATGCCCCACAATCTCGTCACTATTTACTCCTAAATATCTTCACTATTATTACATTAACGATCGTATATTCTAACCTTGTATAGCACTCTGTTTCTCTGTATATAAACAGAGCCCTCATATCAATAATACTTATCGGTTCATACCAATTCATTAAGTAGAAGACAACAACATTTCGACTCCGACGAGTTCCATTTTTCCCAATCATCTCCATGACTAACACCAGTGTTTTTGTTAATGTATTGTTTAACTCGAATTTTTCATATTTAAATATAGTAAAATTTAATTTTCAGATTCTTTTTTTTTTAAGTCATTGGATGAAAATATATGTTTGATGATTACATGTAAATTAAAATAGAGAAAACTCTAAAACAAAATAATTTATAAAAAAATGAAAAGAATGCAGTTTAATATACAACTAGATAGAGATCCGCGCTTTGCGCGGAGTAAACATATATATAAAATAAGAAAAATTATTCATCCTTTAGCTTGTTATTTCCATTCAGTAAAATCTAAGAAGACTTAAGTAATGATTGTTTACTTAGATTTTAGATTTTGCATTTTGATTTACATCTTTTAATTTTTAGTTTTGGATTTTGTTTTTGATTTTGTAGTAGATTTTAATTTTTTTTTAAAACATGAATGGTGATTCTAGATTTTAGTTTTTATTTAATTTTTAATTTTTTTGTATTTTTGGTTTCTTTAAAGTTTGATTAGTAATTTATATAATTCTAAGAGTTTGTCTATTATTCTTAAGAACTTCACTTATAAGTTAATTTTTTTTATGTAAACTTTACATAATTTTTTTAAAAATAATTAATTTATTTTATTGAAAATTTTTAAAATATGTTATTATATAAACTTTTCATATTATATATGTTAACAAATTATTTTTACGAAAACCTATTTGTATATTTTAGAATAAAAATATTATTACTATCATATCATTTTGATAATTTCTTATGTATTTTTATTATATTAATATATAGCAAACAAAAACCTTCAACAGAGTTACCCGGATCTCACAGTGGATTTCCTCATCAACTCGGAATCCCGAACTTGGAACCTTCAGGCAATTAGGGCTTTAGTGGATCCTCATGATGTAAAAATCATTGAAAGTATCCCATTAACCAAACATCTGATGGAAGATAGGAACGGATGACATTTCACTAACAATGGGAAATATTCGGTTAAATCAGGGTATCAAGTAGAACATGTATATCCTGATAAGGAAAAACCACTAGAATTTATTGGGCCCACAGTGGATTTACTTAAAGCTTTCTGTTGGGAAGTGCGGTGTCCGCCGAAGATTAAGCATTTTTTATGGCAACTCCTTTCAGGTTGTATAGCGGTAATGAAAAACCTCAAAGCGAGAGGAATACAAGGGAACATATGTTGTGCTCGATGTGGAGATCCGGAGGAATCAATAAACCATGTGTTTTTTTAATGTCCCCCAGCACGTCAAGTGTGGGCATTATCTAAAATACCATTGAATCCCAATTTTTTTCCTACAAGGTCTTTTTTTGGTAATATGGATCATCTTTGTTGGAGAGTTAATCCAAAGATCGATGACCATCAATTTGCTTGGATATTATGGTATATATGGAAAGGTCGGAATAATAAAGTATTTAGTAATCTGGATACTGACCCAAGGGAAACACTTAAATTAGCAGAATTGGAATCAGCACTTTGGGCTGAGGCACATATACTCACTGATCAAAAGAAAGAACTTCAGGTGCAGACCAGAATCTCATTAGTAACGTTAGGACGTTGGTGCTTTATAGATGGTTCGTGGAAAGATAACGAACTATTTTCAGGACAAGGCTGGTATAGTACCCTACCGGGTTTTGATGGTTTATTAGGGGCAAGGAATGTAAGGGCATGTCTTTCACCTCTTCATTCGGAGGTGGAGGCCTTGATTTGGGCAATGGAATGTATGAAGAATTTAAGACAGTTTCATGTTACGTTTGCCACAGATTGTTCTCAATTGGTGAAGATGGTTTCGGAACCAGAAGAATGGCCAGCATTTGAAAGTTATCTGAAAGATATCAAATTTTTACAAGGAAGCTTCCTCAACTCAGACATCGTTCATGTACCTCGAACGGAGAACCAACGGGTGGATAGCTTAGCACGCAGTGCTAGGAAACAACCGTCTTTCGTCGTTCACATGGATGCGGAATTACCGTTTTGGTTTACATAGTCAATATGAGTCTTTGAATGTCTTATTGTCAAAAAAATAAAAAAAAATATAGAAGAATATTTTAATAAGAAATAAAAAGAAAATATGAAACCACGTACATTGTTCTTTTTTTCTTCGCTGGTAGATTTATTAAAGAGGCAGAGCCCAAAGAGGCAGAGCCCAACACAGAAAAATACAAAAAGCCTAAGCAAAGGCACACCTAAACATAAAAGGCCCAACGGAAAAGCCCAAACTACAAACAACATAAAACTAAACGACCCAAAACACAAGGCCCAAAAACACAACAGCTTGCGGCCGAAAGCCCACAAGAGAAAACCCGTTGGGAAAGAAAGAGATACGACGCCACCACGTGTACGAACACCCAGCGTTCAATGTACACGTGTCAAGACGAGACCCAACTTTCTTCCTCCGGTGCCAGCGAAGAGGCGCGACGGAGCTCCGTCAACAACGAAGCCAATCCCGGTGAATAGTCGACCAATCAAAGCAGTCTTCACGGAAGTTCAATTCGTAGAAACTTAGCTAACAATCTACGCTTTTGAGAAGAACATCAATCGTCTACGACCCAAAACAAAAGGGAGGAAAGAGACAACAGAACATCAGATCAAGAGTCGATTGGACTAGGAAAGACCAGAAGCGGAGATGGAGACCAACCGGAATACTCTAGTGAGAAGCCGGCGAAGGACGATGCTATGGGAGCCATCCCTTCCCGGAGACCATAAGCCGGCGAAGACGGTGATAAAGAATCCACTGTTTCCCAAAGTCATAAGTCCGACCATCGGAAGTCAGATCCGGACGGATAACACCAAAACCGGAATAAAGGAACCGGCGGTGAAAAGATGAAGCTTTCTCTCTCCTCTGTGTAAGGTTTTAGAGAGGGAACAGAGCTAAGAGAGCCTTTTACCACGTACATTGTTGAGAAAGCTTAGAAATCTTGATTTGGTTTTTGTTTGAAAAGAAGTAGTTGTTTACATTTCCACTTTTAACTACAATCTTATTCGCCGCAACTTCAGATGTACCATTCTGCAATGTCAGTCAAATCTCAGCAAGAAAGTTACAATTTACAGCACAAAAGAAATGTCTTACAAATTTGACTATTCTGACGTGTACTTTACTTGAATTACACTTCTATCTGACCACGATTCTAAAATTGCAACACTTGCTTATGGTGCATCGAGAGATTAAAGTTCAAAGTTTTATGATTGCAAGTACAAATTTGAATTCAAAAGAGCTGTTAATCTTAAGAAAAAAAAAAAAAAAAATTCTAGCTGCTAAAAATCAATCTTAAGAACAGCTGAATGAGTGCTATGGTGAGTTTTGGACTTGAAAAAGCAAAATTCTAAAGTAAAAACCATCACACTCAACACCTAAAGCATAGATTCAGGAGTGGTACTCCGAGCAAAATGTCATTGTGACTACATAACGATTCATTACCCTGACTCTAAGTTGCTAGGTTCTCATCAGACAAAGTAATAATTAACCCAAAACACAATTACTTAGGGTCTTTGCTCTCTCCTCGTCTCCCACCGTTACTCCTCCTTCTCCTCCTCTTCCCAGCCACTATCCTCTCCGCTCCTTCCCTCTCACCAACTCCTTCTCCAACCATCTCTCCTGTACCACGCACCTCTTCCACTCATCGCACCTCTTCTTCCCCATAAGACCCAAGACAGCTCAACCTCTTGAATCTCTCAACATCCCCATCATCAAAAACTCTTGCGATCACCGTCCCTCTTCCAAATCCCCTCACCACCGTCGTAAACTGTGACATGGGCTCCCCATTCTGCCTTTTCACTTCATTCTCCTTCACAAACTGCTCCTCCGATCTCTCCATCTCCTCCACGGCACTCAAAGCTATCTCCCCATCTCTCGTTTCCCTCTCTTTCCTCATCTGCCCTTCTCTCTCCACACCACCTCGCCTTCCTGACTCACTCCACTCCTTCTCCGCCGTCTCTTCCTTCAACCGCCGCTGCAACGGCCTCTTAGGACTCTGCCTCGCTCGTCTAGTTAACCTAACTGACCTCACCGCTCTCCTCTATCCCCATCTCCACCTCTTGTCTCTTTGTCAGATCAGAAACATGCACAAGATGGTCTCCCTCACCATCTCCAATCGAATCTCTCCGGCAACATCCCTTAAACATTCCAGTTGAATCTCAGATCCAACGATTTATCAAAAAATCTGATAAGAGGATCAATACTCACTTCTGTTACTTTACTCTCCAACCTTCAACCCTAAAGCTCTAAACTTGTCTTCAAAATCAATCTCCGGCAAGATACCGACAACATCGGCGATGTCATTTACATGTACGATCGGTTAAAAGAGAAATTAAAGTTTAGTTATAATATAATTTATATACATGGTAGTCTTTGTATTAAATAAAATGTTATTTGACTACTAATGGCATATAGCGTAATTTTCCTAGTAAATTAAGGGTCGTTAAAATTAGAAGCTTAGGAAAGCTGTGGTGATGGTGATGACACCTAAGGTAAAATGGCAAACTTAGAAAATAGAATATTACATAAAGGTTAGATTTTAAAAATGCTTCTCTGTTAATAAGCAAGGGATCTTGTGCATAAACATAAACCCTATTAAACATGTAACATGTTAAAAAGCGATCTTAGCTTGATGAGAACATGATTAATACGATTTAGGTGTTAGGATCAATGAGCTCAAGAACAACGAACACTCTCAACCTCACCGCCACCGGGAGCGGCCCGTCTCTCCTTCCCTTAGGTTTCCATGTCTTTGTTTCCGGTAAAGTGTCACCTTTTTCTGTTTGGTTTCAGATCTGAGTTAACAGATGGATTTGATGATTGGTCTTGGATCTTGTTCGTTTCTGCTTGGATGGAGTTTGCTATGGGCTAGATTTGTCGGATTCAGTGCGGTGGTCATGAGCTCGCCTGTCGGGTTCTGGTTCCGCTGAAGTTTGGTGGTCAAGCAAGGCTACGGGCTCTCTGTTTTGAAGCTAATCATAAGTGTATTGCTATGTTTTCTATGTTAGTATATGGTCCTTAGCTGGTTTGTTGGTTTGCTTTGTGTACTTGAGGCTTTGACGGATTGGTCAATCTTAAGACCTTGTCTGGTTTGCGTTGCTCTTTCTCGCTATGCTTGGGTTGATTCTTCCTCTTCGAAACTGTTTTCTGGTGCTCGGTGAAGAACTAAACTGACTCCGATGTGGGTAGCTACTTCTTTCATCGAATGTGGTTAGGTGGTTTAAGTGGGTTTGCGATGGTTCTGCGTTATCGGCTCGCTTCTCTGTCCTCTATGGTCGTCTGTGTCGAAGGTTCTATAAGTTATGGCTAGTGTTGATGCTATGGTTTGGGAATAAGATTTCTCTGAGTTTATGGAGTTTGGTGGTCTTGAGTGGCGTCATATCTTCCTATGGGCTTGTCTTCGGTAAGGTCTTGATGCTGGGCCCTTGTGTTTTACTATTGATTGGATCGCTGTGAAGCCTCAATAGTGCGTTGTCATGTTGTTCCTCGGTTTTAAACCGACGGGTTTCTCCAGATTTCTTGGTAAGGGACTGTGGAGCTTTAGCTCAATTGTGTTTGGTCTGTGAGTAGTTAGATTGTCAACCATGTTCTTTGTCGGCTGCTCGGATGGAGGTCCGCCTTCTCGTGGCTTCCAAGAGTTGAAGCTTGTTCTTGAGTGGCACGTGCTCGGGATCCTCTATTGGATCGTGTCTTGGAGCTCTTCTATCATCCTAATAAGTTTGACCATCAATGCTTTCTTCATTAGTCATGGCTTCCCTATCGACTTGCTTTGCTATATTGATTCTTGTTTTAGCTCCATTAATTTTCAGCGATCTTGTTCATTCCCAGTTTATGCATTGTTAGCTGTCTTATAGTTTTCATCGTTGTCTCTAGGTAGTAATGTTTACTACACTGGATGTTGGCTCTGGAAGGGATGGTTACCTTGCCGGTTTTACGTAATTTACGTTATAAGTTTGAATATTAATCCAATAGATGACAAAAAAAAAAAGAATAATCCCTCTCTTACTCACTTTGAACATTAGCTCACAAGAGAGATTAGATTAACCACATATGCTATATTTATACGATAGAGTTTGTTACACACATTAAGTCGATATTAAACTACCGTAAACCATGAGCTAACTGCCTGAGCCGGATAAACCATCTACTTCAATTTTGACAACTCAATTGACATAGCCAGTCTCGGTTTAAGCCAAACCGGATCGATTCTCAAAGCACTACATTAGCTCATTGAAAACAGACCAGAAATGAATTTTGTCCAATTTTTAGTACGTTTGTATTGGGCGTAAAATACAACATAGGCCCAATAAGCTTTGGGCTTACACTGGGCATTGAAGCTAACGAAACCGTTTTAGTTTGTTATTCTCTTAATAGATTAAAAAAAAAAAAAAACAATAATCAATCAGTCGACTTGAAATTAATTCTCCGGCGAACTCTTCGAACCTCCGTGGAATCCAGCTTCGCGCGATTCCCTGAGAACGAGTCATATTCGATTTTAGGGTTTAGGTGTTATGGAGAACCAGGACTCGGACGAGCCGATGCAGAAGAAGCCTCATCTTCTGGACTCCGTCTCTCCGACCGCCACGGCCCCTAACTCTTCACCGTCTCACCCCGTCGCTAAAAGTGTAAGTCTTTCCCACTGAGAATTTGTAACGAATGATTATTTCACTCGAAAGCTTTGGCCTTTGATGGAATTAAGGACTGTTCACTTCTAGGTTGATGCCACGGTTCTACAGTTACAGAATCAGAAGCTTGTGCAGCAGTTAGACCTGCAGAAGAAACGTATGTACGATGTTGAGACTAAGATCCATGAGTTGCATCTCAATCAAAGCTCTTATGATGACCAGCTTATCTCTGTTAACCGGATTTGGAACCAGGTCAGAGACTAATTGCATCGTTTAATGATTTAATTTAGAGGTTCTGTGGTTGTTAAATTTATGGATTTTGATGGTTTTTAGTTGGTAAATGATCTGGTCTTGCTTGGAGTTCGAGCTGGAGCCAATCAAGAGGCTCTTAAATACTTGGACATTGCAGATAAAAAGCGAGGTATTATTAATAAGAGCCCTCTCTCTCTCTCTCTATTGTTCTTAAGTATAAGCATAGATGATTAAGTATATGTCTTGTTTTTTTCTAGGTTCAGTTCCGCCATGTGCTGCTGACGAAATGTTTCTGTGTAGACTTCTTGAAGTAGATTCCATAGGTGCTAGTAATAGTGATGAGGTAGTGAGAAAGGTTGAAGAAGCTCTTTCTCTACGTCATTCCTCTACAGTAGAGTTGATGGGAGTCTTTGAAAACACCATTGCTACTCAGAGGACTAAAGCTGAAAGCATATCACAGAATTTACAGGCTGTGAAATCTGCAGAAGGTTGGTCGGTTGGTGTGTTAATTATCAGTTCGTTTTGTTTTTAGTGGCTAATAGAAAATTCACATACTATTTTTATTTTTCCAGACGCCACTGTTCAGTTGTCTAACATTAACGATTTAATGAAAGAGGAGGCCAGAAACTTGCGTGAGATGATTGACGCTTTAAATGCGAGGCACAAAGAACAGACTGAGCAGATTCAAGCGTATGTAAGCAGCCATTCAACAGATCAATCCGAGCTTAAACACCTCAAAGGTCAAACATAATTCTAGAAAACATGAGAAAATCAGCTCTTTGTTTGTACAAGCGTGGCACATTTTTTTTTGCTAGTTCTTCTCTGAGCGTGGAATAACTTTGGTTATTAAAGGTGAACTGGAAGAGATCAAGGCTGAGCTTGAAGAGAATAGACGAAAATTGATAAACCTGAAAATGCAAAAGGATGCTGCATGTGAAGGTCATGTAACATCATCACCAGCAGTAGCTAATGGAAGCGTTTCTCCTGAGAAGCCTGTAGATAAAACGAAGTTGCGTGAATTGAAGGACTCAATTGATGAAATAAAGGTAACTAGCTCGCTCTTTGCTATAGTAGTTCGTATTATCTTTCTTTTCCTTCCCAATTTGTAAGCTCAGTAGTGTTTTTAATGATCACTCTAGATAGTGGCAGAAGGTCGTCTCTCTGAGCTCCAAGCTGCACAAGAGTATAATCTTTCCTTGTCAAGACAGTGTGAAGATATTGAGGTATATTCACAGTATTTGGATAAAGATATTTGGAAGAGTAATAGTTGCAGTTGACAGTGACATATTTTGCTTGATGGATGTAGAATGAACTAAAGGATGACCAGTATATATACTCGTCTAGACTGTATAACTTGATCAAAGAGCAACTTCATCACTGGAACGATGATGTGGATCGGTATAAACTTTTATCCGAGGCCGCTCAGGTCAGCTTCTTATTTAATCTGCGTGTGTTTCTCTCCCTCGTATGTGAGTGAGTTTTCATGCAGATCCTTGTCTAACCCTTGGTTCAGGCTGAAAGGTCCTTTGTAATGAGACGAGAGAAGGACCTAAATCAAAGGGAAGAATCCCTAGAGGCAGCTAAACAGAAGATAACTACTGTTGGTTCTCGAATTGAAGTGCTGGAACAGAAGCTGCAGAGTTGTATAGTTGAAAAGAATGGATTGGAGCTTGAAACAGAAGAAGCTATCCAAGACTCTGGTGATGGTCACTCCATTTCAGTACTCATTGCATTTTGTAACGTTTTAAATTTCTGCTCTTTGAAAAATATTTTCATGTTCCAGAGCGGCAAGATATTAAAAGAGAGTTTATTACAATGGCATCAACGTTGTCTAAAGAGATGGAAATGATGGAAGCGCAGTTGAAACGGTGGAAGAACACCGCACATGATGCTCTTGACCTGCGTCAACAAGCTCAGTCGCTGAGAGTTTCGTTAAGTAACAAGGTTTGCACGCAAAAGACTATTCAGTAACTGCATGATTTATCATTAGGAACAGCTTTACTCAAATAGTAATGTGGCATAAGTGTTATTTTCTATGACTTGAGTGGTGGGTGATAAGATGAGGAGAAGTGATAAGATTTTTTTATGTAACGTTAGTCGGTATAACATTGAAATACAAATGTGTAAGTTCGTTCACTTGTATTCGACTAATAAAGTGGACTGTCCCCTGAAATATTGATTTTCTCATGCTAACAAAGGCAGACGAACAGAAGGGTTTAGAGGATAAATGTGCTGAACAGATGGCGGAAATTAAATCTCTCAAGGCTCTAGTAAGTTTTCTTTATGTCCTTAAAACCATCTACTCGCATTTTTCATTACCATGTTTTTTTACTCTATTTGCATTCCCCTTAGGCCATAATGACTTCTTCTTATGGAATCCATCTTATGAGGCACTTAATTCTTCAGCATGCTTAGTGTTTTTATCTTCAGCAATCTGTAAGTGTCTCAATGGTCTATTGTAACATTGCAGATTGAAAAACTGTTGAAAGAGAAGTTAGAGTTGCAAAATCTAGCAAGCATATATACTCGTGAGTGTAATGATGAAAGGTAAGGGACTATTTGTATTGTTATCCAGTGACTTTTCCCTTTTTTTTTTTTTGCTGAAAATATGAAATTCGAGATTTCCAGTTTCAGAGGATTAGCAGAAATCAAGGAATCACAACGGAAAGCTCAGGCTCAGGCTGAGGAGCTGAAAAACGCTTTAGATGAACACTTTCTTGAGTTGAGAGTGAAAGCAGCTAATGAGACTGAAACTGCTTGCCAAGAACGACTTGCGACCGCAAAGGCTGAAATCGCTGAATTGAGGACTCAGTTAGATATTTCTGAGAGGTATGCTCTCTCATGTTACTACATCCAAGTTCAGGCAGCTTATCCCTTGTCACCTCTAGGGACTATAATGATACTGTTTTCTAATATTCAGGGAGGTTTTGGAACTTAAGGAAGGTATCAAAGTTAAAGAGCAGGAGGCAGAGGCTTTGATTGCTGAAATGGAGGTGCTCTACAATCATCCTTATGCTCCTTCTTTCTCATTTTGGTGCTCTAAAAGTACAAAATGCTTATACTTAATCATCAAAACTTTGTTTTTCTAGACTGTTGGTCAAGCCTATGAAGACATGCAAACACAGAACCAACATTTGTTGCAGCAGGTGGCTGAGCGTGATGATTATAATATCAAGGTTGGTTTTATTGCTACGACAACATTTTGTCTTACCTTTGCTTAGCCTTTTGAACCCTTCAGTTTAAAATTATTTATTTGATCTATGACACAGCTTGTTTCCGAGAGTGTCAAGACAAAGCATGCTTACAACACACACTTATCTGAGAAGCAAGTAATGGAAAAGCAGCTCCAAAATGTTAATGCATCAGTAGAGACTCTAAAAGCAAGGATTGCACATAGTGAGGAACAGGTGGTTAGAAGCTTTCTCTTGTATAGTTGTTGCGACTCTCCCAAAACAGCTCTTTTACTAATGGTCTAACGTTCACAGATGAAAGGCTGTTTCTCTGAGGCTTATAAACTGATTCAAGAAGATCGTCACCTCGTTCTCAGTCTCGAAACCGCCAAGTGGGAATTAGCTGATGCTGAAAAGGAGTTCAGGTGGATCAAATCGGCTGTTTCTTCATCCGAAAAGGAATATGAACAGATCAGCAGGAGGACAGACGAAATCAAACTGGAATTGGATGATGAAAGGTGGACATGGAAACAGATCTCTTTTTGAACTCAATAACTAGATATCGGCAGACTGGCTGTAATTTCTATCTACTGAACAGGAGTGAGAAGAAGAAGCTTGAGGAAGAGCTGATGGAGTTGAACAAGGAGCTTGAAGAGTTGGGTTCTGAGAGTGTAGAAGCTGCAACACTCAGACTCCAGGAAGAAGTTAAAAATTGCAAAAACATCCTCAAGTGTGGCGTTTGTTTTGATCGGCCTAAAGAGGTAATCACTCTCATAACAATTCTATATCTCATCATCACAGCAGACATAATGATCTGATTGTCCTCTCTTATCGCTATCATAATCATCATCAGTATTTAATATCACACAAACAAATATTTGTGCAGGTGGTAATCATGAAATGTTTTCATCTCTTCTGCAAGCAATGCATCCAACGAAGCTTAGAGATCCGACACCGGAAATGTCCAGGCTGTGGCACCGCCTTTGGCCAGAGTGACGTCCGAGTTGTCAAAATGTAAAACAGACAAGAGAGACACATGGTGTTAGTACATAACACACTTAACTACTTAAGGTCCACAATCTCATCTTTTACCTGCCACTCTTCAATAATATATTGTATGGGAAATGGTGGCCTCTTCTGTGGATGTGTTGGTTAAGATATAACCACCAAATCTCTGTGTTTCCAGCTAAGTCGGTGATGAGAAGTTAGGTGTGGCATCTTTATGGAGAGAGTGTAGTTTTTAAGTATTTTGACAGTAGTGTGTTTTTTTTTGTGTTGCCTCCATTTATGCCTTCGTTTAATGACATGGGGACCGACAAAGACATCACAAATAGGCCAGAGCAGTAAGATAATATTGCATCTTTGCAATTTGCAGTGAAACTTCTCATGC
Source organism: Brassica napus (assembly GCF_020379485.1). Lineage (NCBI taxonomy): Eukaryota > Viridiplantae > Streptophyta > Magnoliopsida > Brassicales > Brassicaceae > Brassica > Brassica napus. The sequence continues at coordinate 73,510,175 of NC_063446.1, forward strand.
TTTGTTGTGGAATTGCTTGATTCCCAGTTATAGCTTGCGACTTGTGAATGAGTAGTCTGTATTTTTCCTAAGATCTATAAAGAATTATGTGAAAAGTTTATCACTAATTGGTGAAATCTTTAATAAAAAAATCAACAAAATGAATATAATTGATTTAGCTAAATGATGCTTGTGAGCTATCTATTGTTTGGTAGGAGTACCTAATAATCTGGTGACATTTAAAGGCTTTTAATTACACGTGAATATGGTCTAACCTCTTATCTACAATAATCATTAGTAGTGTACTTTCTTCTGATTATGAAATGTTGGTATTAGTCAATTACGGTTTTACTTGATAATACGACTACCTAATTGGCTAATGGTTACACATCATCTACATAGATGTCGATAGTATCATTCATAGTATTAGAGATTGAACTTTTTTAGTAGGGGTTATTGGTTGTTATATTTTAATAGATTTAAAAATCCGAACTAAATCTAGTGTTACTGGTTATGTGATTTTCAAATTTGTATTAAAATCAGGTGTTATTGGTTTAATGATTCATAAATTCTATATCAAATCAAGTGTTATTCAATCGTACGAATTTACTAATATATTTTATTTTATAATGGGTTTGAATGGATTTGTTTGTATTTTTTAGTTAAAAATACAAAGACTCAAATCCGAGGAAAAACCTCCGTATTTGCATATTTTACTTGGATTTATAAATACTGATTTATAAATCAATCAAAATATATATTTTACTGTATCAATAAACACATTGGACTAGTGGTTTGTATTAGTATCACCGTTCACGTGTATTTACAATCAATAAAACCTTATGTAATCACATAAAATTACAATCAATAGAATATATGTTAATCTTGTTTTCAGTTCTCGTGAGCAATCAATAGAAATTTTTTGAAAACAAAATTATAGTTTAAAGATTAGAATGCTTATATCAATCTTGTTTTCAGGCTTCTCGTGAAGAATCTGAAAGACAAGACAAACCCCAACAAAACTGTTAAATTCGTTTTGTTTGGTTACTGCTAATCACATGCATATGTAACTGAGTGTTTTGAAACTCGAATCTTACGTTCATATTTAGATTAAACAAAGGACAAACAAACAAATGAAACTAAGTAAACGGGCAAATAAACACATTAATGTCACAGCCATTGTGCTAACTAAATCTGCTTGGAAAAAAAACATGTATTGGGATAAAAATAAAGTGTCTTGGTATACATTAAGTGTCTTGGTATACATTTGTGTATATGATCGACGTAATTTTATTAAAAAGGATAACATTTTATGAGTTTCAAATATTATTTCATGTACAGTATATTACAAGCCATATTTTTGGATAATCGGAGATTCTCTCCCATGTTTTGATAATCCAAGAAATGTAACCATTTTCTCTCGTATATTGAAGGTGAGATTCACCGAAATAAGTTAATTCTTCTATCCGCGCAACTATTCGCAATAACTAATTTAAAATTTTGAAAGGTTTATAGTGGAAAAAATACAAAATATTTTATATGATTATCGTCGGACGGTAACAGTCCCTCAAAAGAAAGGTTGGTTTTTATCTTACGTTAATTTTTCATCAAATATACCATTTACTTACGTTAATACCATAACCGAGCACTATCCATGTGAATCTAATCATAGATATCTCAACTAATTTTTCAAGCTCTTTATCATTTTATAGTCATATAGGGAAACATGTACATATATCTTACCTCAATTATTATGAGGACTTTAGGAAGAAAGTTACATACTGGCCGAAAATAGAAACTGAGCTAGGAGTCAAGATCCCTACAAAACGAAGTTTTAGTTCAGTCGGTAAAAACATCTTTTCGTTTTACAAATACGTATGCAAGAATGATAACACAAGGTTAGAAAGAAAAGAACTAAATTTTGAGATCTGTCACGTATGTTATCAGTGCCTGATCCAAAAAATTAAAAATTATAGGCTTAATATCCGTAAACTAACACAAAGAAGAAAGAAAAAGAATATCAGCAACTTGAAAACATACTAATCAAAATATTCATCGTAATAAGTGTCATTTTAGATTTTTTATATTTTTTTCAAAATAAGTACTCCTTCCGTTTTTTAATATAAGTTATTTTAGAATTGTGCACATAGATTAAGAAATCATTAATTTTTTATATTTTTTAAACGAAAACATCATTAATTATTTACCTAACCACAAATCAACCAATAATAAAATAGAAGGTATATTATCATTGGTCATATAACATTAAGTGTTAATAAATTTTACATAGAAAATCGAAAACGTCATATAATTTGGAACATAAAATTACTCTAAAACAACTTATATAAAAAAAACGGAGGGAGTATCATTCTACAATTTCAATGTAATGTTGTTAATCATACATTTAAGAGGGATATATTAATCTACTATACAATTTTCTTAATCTTCATAAAATATGTTGACACTATAATGAAACGGATGAGGTATATTAGAGCTAGGAAAGGACAATAATTGGAGTTGTTTGAAATTCATAACCACATGCATGCAAATTGCAGAGTTCCTAGGGCTTGACTACCATTAATGACTCTCATAAATTGTAGGCTTGTCATTTCGCCATCTAACTTTAAAAATTATGATTGGATTATTCAAATAGAATAATATGATTGAAATTATTGAATAGTGGTAATAGAAGAAGTTATACAACTATTGTATAGCAATTACTTCTTCTATATACTAATTGAATAGTGATTGGATTATTCAAATAGAATAATATGATTGAGGATCCAAAATCACTATTCGAATACTATATATGTAGAAGAATTTTTTTTTGCCAAAGTATATAGAAGAAGTTATACAACTTTTGTATAGCAGTTTTCTTATTAAAACTTCAATCGCTCTATGTTTTAGGTGTATTTGATATTCGGAAACATACCAAGTTATATAGTTAATGCGTGAAACATATCTAAGGGTTGTATGAATATGACATTTGATGTAGTTGTTGCCTTGTTTGTCCATTTTTGAAAAATTACATACATCCTCAAATAGTCAGTTAACGTAGATGAAGAGATTCTATGCCATCATATAATTAATCTTTTTGCATGTATATTGACCCACATGTACTGTGGATTAACAACTTTAGAAATTCACATTATTTAATAAGAATAACTATCACGGTAAAATAGTTGTTCCCCTGGAAAATATCACAATACTGGAATATATTTTTTTGGCTGGAAATAAATTGTGTCACTGAAGCCAAACTAACTAACAAACAAAATACTAGCTATTTTTTCAGAAAAAAAAATTCCGCTTTCTTGATTTAATTAAGTTTCAACTGATGATGTTTTTTTATTAGCTATCTCTCCAATGAATTTGTTGATTCTTTTGAAAAGTTGTCGTAAGCCATAATTAATCAACACTCCTACAATATACTACTATATAATATTACACGTTTAAAAATTATTTATCTTGACACAACTATAAATGTGAAAATGTAATAAATTCTCATCACCCAACCAATACATTGACACTTAGATAGTATGTATGTGTATATATATATATATACACACGATCACACCATTCTATCAAGCTAAAAAGTGACGACCAATCAACAGATATATATATATCTATATATAGAGAAAGAGAGATCATAAAAGATCACAACATCGAACCATGGAGAAATCAACTAGAACCCTAATGATCATAACCATCGTGATAACCTCCATGTTGGTAGGGTTTGGAAGCTCAGATCTGGATCAAGACAGAGAAGAGTGTACGGACCAGTTGATAGCACTCTCACCATGTCTCCCATACGTGGGAGGAAACGCAAAGGCTCCAACAAAAGATTGTTGTGGTGGTTTTGATCAGGTTATAACAAAGAGTGAGAAGTGTGTTTGCATATTGGTCAAAGACAAAGATGATCCTAATCTTGGCCTCAAGTTTAACGCAACACTAGCTGCTCATATCCCCACCCTTTGTCATATTACAGCTCCTAACATCACCAAGTGTATTTGTAAGTCTCATTCTCTTCTTTTTTTTTTTTTTTTAAATTTGATTTTGGAGATCATGTACGTATACTAAGCAGGTGATTCCTAGTACAATGGACAGTCTTATTTCAGTTATTAGTTCTTTGAAGTATTCTTCGTTTTAGTTTAGTTGTTTTCTTTTTGTGGAATGTTCCTTTCTCATATACTAAACTGCAAGTTTTTTTATTCTTCTTTCCCTTATTAGTTTAGTTGTTATACCATATGGAAATGAAAGTAGTTCTAGTATCTACAGCTTATTTTTTTTTATCAAAAAAATAAAAATAATATATATATATATATATATATATATATATAAGCCGTAGATACTAGAACTTTTAGTCTGTTTTAATTATTAGTCTTTATTTTGGAGATCACATACAATTATTAATGTGTGATTTTATAATATTTTAGATTGTTAAATAGTACTGTATTATTATTATTTCTTCAGTTGTTATTATACGGTATGGAACGACAATTGATGGTATTTAATGATATATATTTGCTTCTTTGTTTACTGAATCACGAATTTTTATTTATTTTAAACTTGTTTGCATTTGATTTTATGGGAAAGCGCTTCTGCATTTATCTCCAAACTCGACACTGGCTAAAGAGTTTGAGAGTTTAGGAAGGATTGAATATGAAGGAAAGACCAACTCCACATCTCCTTCACATAATGTTAAAGGTAACTAAAATCAATTAAATCTGCTCAAGTAATTAGTCCATCTCTTTTAAGTTAATCTAATCAACATTACTATCTAATTAAGCACACCATTGAGCTAATCCCATGATCAATAATTCAATACATATGAATCAATAAAGATGGTGTGCTTAATTACTGCTTATCAAATATACTGACTCTGTAAATGTTTTTCTTTGTGTATGTATATAAAGATGGGACTGGAGGAGGAAAAGCTGAACAAGTGAAGAGTACTGGAGAGAAGAAGAGTTGGTTGGCTGTTGAGCTTTTAATATTTGCTCTCTTCTCTCATCTTCTCTTCATTATCCCTTCTTTCACATCTTCCTCCTTTATTTAATGTTACGTTCTTCTGCTTTAATTTATGTTATATAGTTACATCTAAATTTATATATGCATGTGCATGCATATGATTTATGCATGTAAGTGAGTGCAAACTTGTAATGGGTATTGAGATTTTAATAACGAAAGCGTAGCTTTTAATCTTGTTGCTACTTGCTCTTGTGTACGCTAGTGCTTTTTTGTTTCCACAAAAGTGCATTCTTGTATGAGACATAACAAATGTAGCAAGTTAAGATCATTTAGTAAATCGTAATGTTGTTAGTAAGGTGTTGTCAAAAACACAAGGTGTTAGTATGCTAATTTTTGTTTATAAATCATAGCTTTTAAAATAACGTTAGCATGAATCACTTAGCCTAATCTAGTTTTCTCATGTAAATATAGAAAAAAAAAAAACGAATGATCACTAAAACTACGGTTCAGTGTCAGTGACAAGGCCCAGACCCGTCCCACCATAACCAACAAGCTTCACCAGCAGCCCGTGGGCTTGAAGAAACTAAAGTAAATATTATGAACAATAATATCTTAATGCAACTAAGAAAATAGAGTAAAACAAAAAAACATCAAAAATTATGTTCAAACAAATCCAAAGAGGAAAAAGTGTTTCACCTCCCACATAGCAATCCATAATCTATATTCTCTAAAGTAAAGATTCAAAAATATGTAAAACAACAGCTTAGAACAAAGTATGTATTGAAGAAAAAATAAAGTATGTATATTGAAGTATTTTTCACCATATTCACTCTTCAAAATTCACATTAATTGATTGAAGAAAAAATTGCATCTGCTCCATGATAAAAATTAGCATCCTTCTCTATATTATCTTATATATAAATGTTCACAAGTTTCAAATCTAATAAACAATTGTAACTGAAAAATAATATCCAAAGTTTTTTTTTTAATGACTGCTATATTGATTCAAAACATGGACAAAATTGATGAAAGGTCGTCATTAAGAAATTATAAGTTATTGTGATAATAAGAGAGAAGAAGATCACAAGATATAAGAATTTTCTATGGTAGTAATAATTATTTTTAGAAAAAAGTATCCAATTACTCACAAAAACTGATTTCTAATGGATCATTCTTCTGGTGTCCAAACTATTCTTTATTGAAAATCAAAATGTCACTAGCAGTAACATTTTTTAAAGAAAATGGCCAAAATATCATATATCATTAACAAATCCATGCCAAAAAAAAAAAACATAAACCAAACTTTACAAAAACTAATAATGGTTAAACTATATCTGATTAAACCGCCAACTCCAAAAAACTTTCACACATTTATGAAAACATTTATATATGAAATTGCTTAGAATAGATTGTTCTTGTATGCTTTGAAAATAAAACTAATTTATAATGGATCATTTCTAGTGTCCAAACTATTATTTATGCAAAATTAAAATATCACTAGCAATTAACTTTTTAATGCAAAAAGGCCAAAATATATACCATTAACTAAACCATATAAAAACATAAAAGCAAACTTCACAAAAACTAATAATGGTTAAACTATATCTGATTAAACCACCAACTCCAAAACACTTTTACACATAATGAAAATATTTAGATATGAAATTGACTTAGATTTAGATTTGTTATTGTATGCTTTAAAAATAAAATTCAACTTTCCACATATACTATCAGGGAGCTTTTTTCTTTGGTAAACTATACTATCAGTTTTCTCCGTTCAGATACAGATCATGTTATTGTTTCCAGATGAACTTTGCGAGAAAAGTCTTGAGATTTACAAATCCACAGAATACAAAATGTCAACAAACAAAAAAAAAGCTATAACAATTGCTAAAACACCATTTAAATACCACCTTCCTATAAATACTAACAAAGATTAACAACACCAGAAGAGATGGCCATGGCTATTCTTACTCTCTCTCATCTCTTGTATGACTGTTAAGACCATACATGAGCTCTTGTATAACACTTATTGAGCATTCGTCTTCTCTTCTTGGAAGCTCAATGTGGTTGGTTTCTTCTCAACACTCTGGCTCCATGGTTGAGTTTTCTTTAATGTCATGCTTGAAGCACTTGACAATGCACAATATGACTTTTCACAGCTCTCCCTGCAATACTAGACCATATATTACTGAGAATGCCCTTTGACTGTCCTTTCACTGCAATGTTCTCCCATACCCTAGAATTGTTCTTATCAGGATTCGAGACATCAACCAGACTCATGCTCATATTGTTCCTGATTATACAAAGCTTATTGTTCAACGGAACAAGAGCGGCAGCTTCAAGAGCCTTCGAGTTCCCCAAGTGAACTTTACTGTCCATGAACTTGTTCCACGAGTCCGTGGACTCATCAAACACCCTTAGCTTGCACCCGTCCCTACAATCCAATCCATAAAGCCGACCGTTTAAAGAAGTACACGGGTTTCGCCAACCAGTAACCATCCCATCACTGACCGGGCTCCACGAGTTACTCTCAGGGTCATAAGCCTCACTCATGACCTGCTGGTGAGACCCAAGACCCTTGAGAAACCACTTCTTGTCATAAACCACACCGATAAGAGGCACCATCGCTGTGCTCATATCAGCGACAAAACTCCACCTGTTCTTGTTCGGATCATAAACCTCAGCCGACCGTAGCGTCCTCTGGATCCCTTCACACTCTCCACCCGCTACATACAAGCAGTTGTTTATAACACAACACCCAAAGAAGTGCCGCTTCCTTAGCATATCAGGTGCTCTATGCCACTTGTTTGTCCTAGCGTTATAGAAGATAACCCTCCTCATTGATCCTCTCAACGGATCCTTACCTCCAAACAAGTAAAGATGACACCCGCTTAAGACAGCGCAACCAAACCCAACAGCTTCCGAATACTCTCTAGGAACAGGCGGAAGCGGCTGAGGATACTGAGAGACAGGATCAAACGTGTTCCAAGAGATCTTCCCATCACGGTCTCGTTTGAAAACATAAACCCATTCTTCAGACATCTTGAGTAACTTCCTCTGAGAGTAGAAGAAGTTACCGGAGGCAAGCCTGTACCATCTCTTACAGACGAGCCTGAGTTTCCTATGGTCTGAGCGAGGGACACGGATGAGGCAAGCGACGGCTAGGTCGTCAGGGAGGCCGGGGAGAAGCGGAGGTTGGATTCTTGTTCTCTCACGCTTAGAGTTCTTGCTGCGGCGGTGAGCGTTGGGGTTGATGTCGGGTTGGATACAGAGCTTTGAGCCAGGAACGAACTTTCTCGCTTCTACAACGGTCTTGAGACCTGAGTCTACTCTGCAGTAGCAAGAAACAGAGTCCACCTGAAAAAAAAGATTCCAATTTTTTTTCAGATATCAAGTAAAGGAGCAAACTTTCTGTAAAAGGAAGCGTTTTTGTTAAGGAAGACTATTGAATTTAGCTAGGGTTTTCTAAAAAAGGAAAGAAATTGAAGCATAGAATGTCAGAGCAAGTTTCCCAAAATGGAAACTAGTGGAGGAGGAGAGGGAGCTTTACCAATGGAGCTTGAAGGCGAAAGCCTCGTGACCCATTTGGGGATTGGCGTTGAGAAGATAGATCCATTCAGAAGACGAAGCTCATAAGAGACACAGATCTTCGAAAAGTTACGAACTTTCAGGCCGATCGAAGAATCCGATGAGAGCCCTAACGGTCAAATCTCTCACTGTACATGGGATGGGAGGAAGAAGGTGCGGCTGAGACGAAGCAAAACGTGAGCTTTACCTTCTTCCACTTCGCTCTCTCTCTCTCTCTCTCTCTCTCTCTCTCTCTACACGGTAAAATGGGACTGGTGGGTCTCTCTCTCTCTACACTTTCTCTCTCTCTCTCTCGCTCTTGCTTGACGCTTTTTAACAATTCTCAGGAAACATAAGTACAGCGTAGGTATTTAATACTATTATTAATGCTATATTACTAGTATTAGTCTTAGAGGTTTTTTAGTGTTTTTGGTAATTACAGAAAGAATCTAGAGTTTATTGAATGAATGAATGCATGATTAAATATTCCATTATAGACCTTTCAAAATATTATAGCCAGTGAATTAATAGTCAACAAAGGTGTAAGATTTGTTGGGTTTTAGTCAACCATGTGTAAGGTTCAACATTAAATTCTAACGCATTTTCCACTCAGGATTTCAAAACGTGAAGAAAGGTTTATTTATCAGTAAGTCGGCAAAAAAAAGTTGAATTCTAATTAGTATTCGTATACTAGTCAAGTATGTACAATTCTAGTAAAAAGGTTAAAAATGTACAAGTTAAAACCGTTGCATTAAGAAAAAAGTTGCAATCTGTCAGGTGTATTTAAATATAAAGGTTTGGACAACAAATTACGCTAATTGATGCCTTACGAATGGTATGTTTGGACTACATTGCATCTGCCGACCTTTTGTATTAAATTTTATTAAAATACATTAAATTATACGGCAATTGTTCAACCACTTCATCAAAAACTATTTAAAGGAAGGGGACGATTTTGTCATATGGGAATGGGACACTCATGAATATTTAGAATACAAAAACCATAATTTTCAAATATTAATTAAAAATTTCTAATAATTGAGGTGTATAAGGATATTTATCAAAATGTTGCTCATTTTCAAGCAGGTACAAAGAGATAAGAGCCAAACATCATATGAAATATTTTTTTTAAAAGTAAATATGACAGACTCTTTTGAGTATTTGAGACCATACGTTATATGCATGCAAATAGACTCACAAGCATACAAACAAGATATCATTGTTCATACATACAGAAAAGTCATAGCCAAGTACAATACAGCTAATATAAATGCTAGTATGGTTAACCTACCAAAACTGGCATTGTTATTCACATTTAGCTAAACCAAACTTTACGTAGAACAGAAACATCATTATCTATATTATTAAAAGAGAATTACCCATTTGAAAATATTCTTACTTCATTAATTAAACTCTCTTTTTTTGTGCTTGTCTTTTTCAGTTGCATTTATGAAATATCCTAAAACGAATAAAACTGCATAATTTATTACTTATCTTTTCAGTTACATTAATGAAATATGATTAAATGAATTTAAACTTCCTATTTTATTGTTTGTCTTTTTCAATTACCTTAATGAAATATCCTTAAATAAATTTGGACATAATGTTATTTAATCAACCAAAAAAAACTCATGAGTTATCTTTACGTGCATAATTTTAATAATTGAGATTTTTAAAAACGTGCATCATTAAAATGTTACCTAAAACATGCAGCACTAATATATAACATGCATCAATAAAACTAGAATTTGACTCACACAATTGTACGGATATTATTTTCAGTTGATTAAATTTAAAAATAATTATTTATTCAAAACATATTTAAGAATGGCTATGGTTTTAAAAATTATATGGTATTATTTGCTCATAAGTCATTTGTCATTTGATAAATTGTTAGAAAGAAAATTTTAGCATAATATAACTCAGTTGTCATTTGCTAAATTTATGGTTTTTATTTATATTGTTTGTTATTTAATTATAATATTTTCATTTTATATTTGAAAGATAAATGAATTTTCTTTCAAACAATATTTTTGTAAATGTATTTTTTTAAAAAATAATCAATTAAAATTGTTATTATCATTGAATATCATTATTTTGACATAATATGAGTTTTCGTTTACATCAAAACTTATTATATTTTAGGATAATTTTAATTTAAAATGTAATTTCATATTTTTCAAACAAATTCTAAAAATAGTTTTTAAATATTTTGTTATAATTGTTAAAAAAATATTGAGTTGTATTTCAAATAAAAAGGTAAAGATATTAAAAATATTCTAATTAAAATATGTAAAATTTAATATAGTTTTAAGAAAATGGTCAAAATAAAAAAAAAATTACACATAAAATAATCATGATTTTTGTTAACTGGGCGGATCATTATTTATATGATATCGCACACGAAAGAAAAATTTTTGTTTTTAAAATTATCTAATTAACTCTATACTCATTTTTTTATATTTTTTATATGATATCACACATTCGTAAAAAAATAGATAGTTTAAGATGCAAAAAAATATATTTACTTAATGAATATAATATGAACGAATATTACAAATACATCATTTAATAAATAAATAATTAAAAACTGAAAATTCATACCCGCGCTGGCGCGCAGATCAGGGTCTAGTGTTATTTAAGGAGTGATTTATGATTGAGGTTACTTTGAGCTTAACAAATAAATGAAAAATTATAGAAATAGAAAGAAATAAAATGATGAGTTCAAGCACACAAGAATGCATGTCAATAGACCAATGATGGCAACTGGCAAGAGAGTGATGACTTAATAAGAGATGATTCTTCAACACCACTTTAATTATATGTTTTATACAAATGATTAAAAGTACATTTTGACAATATTTCATAAACATAATGGTAGTTAGTAGTTATGATAAATAAATGTGTATCTTATATTGAGAAAAAACCTTACCCATGATATAATTTCTCCCCCTAAGTTCACTTTTTAATCATAGTCATGGCTTGCCTAACTAAATCTTTGACAGTGACATCCTACTTAACCCTTAAGAAAACAAACTGATTTGGTATGCCATACATACATTTTCCTTTGTCCTTGATAATATACATTCTTCTAAAACAAAATTCACAAAACATTAAGCTAAAGTCATAATAGATAAATTGTATAAGAATCAAACTGTCACTGACTATGATTAATACATTGATTACTGAAGACTAAAGTACAGATATACATATACATCATATCATTTTCATATGACGTATATGTAAGATAGACATGGACTACTGAAGACTAAAGTACACAAACATATTCATATGATGTAGTAAGATAGACATGGACTACTAAAGACTAATGTACACACGCATCCAGTATATTAATTTCATATGATGTATGTAAGATACAGATGGATCTATTCTTATTTACATATATCTTTTGTATACAAAGTTATGTACATCTATTTTCAGGCTTACAACACTCAAGTGAGAGCTTCCCAGGATATGACGAGAAGACAAACCAGTGTCTCTCTTGAAAGTGTCAAGACCCATCCTTCAAGGGCTTAAACGCAGCCAAAACAACAGCTACTTTGCACACAAGAAACCCCAAAGTCCCCACCAGAATGTCTCTTGGAGTGACTGCGAATGCAGTGGGACAGTAGCCTCTGACAGCTAAAACCAACGATCCTATGGCCAATGCGAGACTCAAAACAGGAATCTTGACTCTTCCGGTGAGGATTTGACTGGAGGATGAGGAAGAAGATCCTGGTGCTTGCAGTTCATCTACTGATCTCTGTAGGAGCAACAAGTAGAGAAACCCAACTGTTCCACCAAAGAAGAAAGCAACGGCGGAATTTCCACCTAGAGAGAAGGAAACGAGAGAGCTTCCGAGAAGGATGAGAAGTGCATCATAGAGAAGCAGAGAGAGTTTCAAGTTTTCATATTCTTCCATGCTCTCCTCGTTGGAAACGACTGTACTGCCAATATTGGGAGGAGCTGAAGGCGAAGAGATTTGATCGGAGTCAGTGAGTTCGGTGATACGAGAAGGTCTGAGTTCCACCATTGACAGGTCACTGCTCTCTCCAAGCAAGATATCATCCACTTCAAAATCATATCGGTAGTAAAAGTAGGCTTCTTCTACATTGGTCTCTCCAAGAACAGGTCTTTTAACAACCCACAAGCTCACTCCTCCAACTCTCCATTGTCCTAAAACGTGAAAACAGAACAACACATGACTCCCAAAAGCTTAACTAAAACAAAGCTATCTATGTGAAAGAAGCTAACCAGACTCAAGACTGATCCAAACAGCTCTGATTTTGCCGAGTTCCGGCCCTTGAAACGTGAACTCATCAACGGAGCCTCTCTGTAACTTGAAGCTTTCATCATTGCTTGACAAAGTTGCAGGTATTGTCTGTAACACCGAATCACCCTTGTCGTCTATCAAGCATAAAAGAACTCTAGCATTCATATCACTGATCCCTGAACCGAACACGTTACTTGTCTGCAGCTTCACCTTATAAAGAGAGCGAGATTCTCTCACAGTGGATGATGGGTTCGCACTAGAAACTTTCACTTCTTCTGCTGGTAAGAGACGCAAAGGTCTTGCATAACTCTGGTAATCTAAAACCACCAAAACTTTCATCAGTCTCAGTTGATTAACGAGTGGAAACAGAACCACAAGTGACATCTTGAACATAAGCTTCGATGATCAGCCAAACTGAGATATAAACAATTAGAATAGGAGAGATGATGTTACCTTGATAATCGGATGTTTTCGAGCAGACTGCACCGAATTGAGTTCGACGAATTCGACAGGAAAGGTTTTTCCTTTTAAGAAATTGAGATGATGGGTTTATCGTTAACCTCGCGAAAGATAAGGGGTTAAGAGAAATTGATTCCGTCGCCATTACAGTTGCAGCAACTCTCGCGGTAGAAGAAGAAGAAGAGAGACGCCGCACGGCACATAGAAAATGCAGACCAGAGAAGCTTCCACTAGAGGGAAGAAAAAAAAACATTTTTTTGTGAGAGACATTGAAACTTCTGTTCAAGACAGAGTCTTTGTTCAGGGTGGGTTATTAATGAAGTGGAACCGAACCGGTAATCCTTTATTTTATTTAGTGCTCTTAACAAGAAACCGTTTTTTTTTATTTTTCCATTACAAGTGGAGAAGATATCATCTAATCATGGACATGATTCTCTAGCTAGGCCTAGGACAAATAATTTGGTCAACATGATCTCTGCGCTGGAACCATCGGCTGAGTTTTAAATCACATTTGATATATGAGAGAAGAAACACCAAAGTCCCCACCAGAATCTCTCTTGAAGTGACTGCAAATGCAGTGGAACCGTCTCTCTGACTCAAAACTGGAATCTTGAATCTTCCGTTCAACTGATCATCTCTGTAGGAGCAGCAAGTAGAGAAATCCAAATGTTCGACCAAAGAAGAAAGCAATGGCGGAAAAGACAGAACTTCCGAGAAGGATGAGAATTGCGTCATAGAGAAGCAGAGAGCGTTTCAAGTTTGCGTATTCTTCCATCCTTTCCTCGTTGGAAATGACTAAACGATTTGTTTTAATTTTTAGGAAGTTAGGTAGAGTCATGGAGTTGTTTACGTTGGTTTGTTATCTATTTCTTTATAAACCTGTAAGCTTCGGCATTTGATCAATAAAAAAAGTATTCAGTTCATTTTCTCTCATTCAGTTTCTAACAAGTGGTATCAGAGCCTGCTAACCTAACGTGTTGCAAGTTTGTGTGAGAAACAGATAGAGAGTTCAAAATGAGGAAGTTCTTTAAAAAAGAAAAAAAAACTGCAAATGGCATAGTAAATGAAAGCACTCCAAAGAACTCCAAACGTAACAGTGTTGAAGCAAATGCAAAATGAGTTTGCAGAGACACAGAGGTAAACTTCAAACGAACCAAAACAATACACAGAGAGAGAGAGAGAGAGAGAGATCACCCAAATGGCATCATTAACTTTGAGCTTGGCTGCCTCCGAAACCTGTTAGGCCTTGTCGCCATTAACACACAAAAAACGACAAAAGCATTTTTGAAAAGAAATAAGAGAGGGAAGAGGAGAAATTACCTTTTCGGCATGAAGATAAGAAGCGGGTTTTGGTTGCTTCGTCCTCCCATTCCACACCTTCAATCCATCTTCCTCTTCGCAGAGTATGATGAGTCCATCTTCACCCTGCTTGCCACTATGGGAGCTGAGTGGAAGCTTTTTTAGATTTGGACAGTCCATTATCTCGACTTTCTCTAGAGATGGAAGAAGCAGAGGACTCCAATAGATATTCTTCAGCTTTGGTAGACTAATCAACACAAGACGATTCAGCTTTAAAAAAGGAACAATCCCTGATTCTTCAGCTTTCTCTTTGTTTATTATATCTTCGACATCGATTCCATAGTCTATTACTAACTCTACAAGATTTGGAGCGAATATCAGAAATGTCAATTCCTTAAGACATCTGCAATCTCCTAGAAACACTAGAGATAGGCTGGAGAAGCATATGTTCCTTGGATTGTGTAGAGGCCTAACCATCTTGCTTTTGTTGCATATTGTTCCCATCTTTATCTCAGAGATGCTGCAGTTATTGTTACCGGAAGTGATAATCCAGATGATTCCAGATCCATATTCGTGATGACTACCCTTCGGGTACAACTTGTCAACCTATGAGAGCTCAAAAATTTCTCCAGAGGTAGAGGATCATCCTTAAATCCTGTGTATAAAACTTCCAAATTTTTCAAGGTTTCCAACTCCTCCACTGTGTTGAGATCCGATGGAAAAGTTAAAGCCAATATTATCAAATTCTGCAGCCTTGATATCCCAGCAATAGTCGGGAGTCTAGGCAACCCCAAGTGAATTAGTTTTTCCAACTCTTGTAGAAGACACATAGGCAAATCACTTATACCAGTTGCTGCCAAGTTGAGATATTGCAAGGAAACTAGTTTTGATATTCCATCTGGCATTTCAAGCAAACTACCATTTCTCGATAGATCCAAAACAACTAGCTTTGGCATGGACTTGAAGAACTCCATCGATATATCCTTCAATACGTTATCATTCATGAGAAACGTTGTGAGTTCGAGACATTCAGGACTACCAGCGAGATGCCCAATACAGTTATCCATAAGTGAGATCCTTCGCACGACTTTCCAATTCTCAACATTTGGCATTTCACGTAACCGAGCACCCGCATGCACAATGAAAGCATCTTCTTCTTTTCCAAAATCAGATGCAATCCACAAGGCCATTTCACGAACAACATCATGCATACGCATAAGCATTGCGCGATCCGGTTCAACCTCCATCAACAATGATGCACGAACCAGACTACCATAGCTAAACTTCAAAAGCGGAAGGATCTTATCATAGCTAAACTTCAAAAGCGGAAGGATCTTATCTTCCATGTCTGAAAACTTAGCAGCGTTTGAATTTAACTCATGAATTGCATTTTTCCATTCTTGAATCGTCCGTCGGTATGACATGGCCTCGCCAATGACCGTAAGTGCAAGTGGTAGACGATGACACTTTTTAGCAACTTCGGCTGCAAGCTCTGGTATGCTTGGATCACTTCTTAACGTAGTCTCTCCAACTACCTTTTTGAACAACTCCAATGCATCTTGAGGTAGCAAGCACTGGACTTCCATCTCAGCATCGACTCTCATACGCCCACAAACTTCTTTAGAACGAGTGGTGAATACTATTTTACATCCATTTCCTCTATCTGGGTAAGGGACTCCGATCTGCGTTAGTTCTACTTTTTCCCATAGGTCATCCATCAACAACACAAACTTCCTCCTCTTTAGGACATTGTGTATAGCACACGCCTTTTCCTCTTCGTCTTTCCCGCTCCAGTCTTCTCCATCGAGGCCTAGTTTCTTTGCAACCTGGTTTTGAATCTTCTGGATTTGTAGATCTTTAGACACCTCAACCCAAATCACATCAAAAGTATTCTTTTTCTCGATAAATTTATTGTTGATCTGAGTGAGGAGTGTAGTTTTTCCAACTCCCCCCATACCGTGCAACCCCATAATACCAACACCATCATCACTCATGAGACGGTTCCATGCTTTTTCAAGAACCTCTTCTTGACCGACTATTGTAGGTTGAATACGCCTCTCTATCACCTCAGACGCTGGAGCTTTCCCCGCTACAACTTCAAAAACCTCTTCAGATTTGTGTTTCTTAACCTCGCCCAACGTTAAGAAGACCCGTTTCCCATAACGATAACTCAGTTTTAAACTTTTGGAGCAAACCCCACAAACGCATAACCTTTCGAGCTCAGTTGTTCTAACATTGACCAGACCATTGACGTCACTTTCGAGCTTCTCTACTTTAGTAAGCCATACCTGGACTTGAGAAAGCCTTCGTAGACCTTTCATCTCCTCGTTGTCCACCCTTGTTGACAAATCATCTCGCCTTCCCTTCAACTCTTCCATGGCTGTCTCCAACTCTCTGAGATTTTCCTCAAGGTTGTGAATATAGCTCGCTTTGACACATAACCATTGAGAAAAACTATCCACAACTTTTTCACATGACACTGAGACAGAGAGACAACCACCCATCGCTGCAGCTACACAAAGAGTTTTTTTTTTTAATAAACTCAAGGAAAAGATAATTTTTGGGAGAATTGTTTGGAGAGAAGAAAAAAAGAAGATGAATAAATTCGTCTTACAAAGACGTATAATTGCTGAGAGCTCAACGATGCATCTAGTTGCAGAGAATTCAAAGATGAAATTAATGGCTTTGTTCCAACAACTATAACAATGTTTCAATTATTAACAAAGAAGAAAAGACAAAGCTTTGGATAGAAAGGTGGAAAGACAATGGAGCATCCACACAAAATTTGCCACACCGTATAATTTATATGTGGTCAGATAAGATATCATATATATGGCCTTTTGCAAAATTGACCTGCAACTCAAAATCAAATACAAAAATAACTTTTTTTTTAAATTAGTTTTGCTCTATTCACCCGAGAAGTTCATATAATTCACGAAATTATTTTTTTCTTTTCAAAAATAACATTTTTACTCTCTCACTTTCATCATCTTCAAGTAATTACAATATTGTCATTGTCATCAATACCCCAACCACCATGAACAACCAATTTGAAGCTCTTAATGCTCCCAAAATCGATTTACCCTTCTTTTTTCTCCTTTCTTATGAACTAAACACAACATCTCTCACCTTCTCTCTACATTCAGCTAAAAAAACTCAAGATTTTGATTCTACATTTTTTATGGTTTATAGAGTTATAGAAGCTAACGATTTTGGGTGGGTCACTTTCGTTTGAGATTTTGTGTGTTTGGAGAAACCTTATGTATGCTAAGGAAGTTATCTCACCAATTTAAGGTATGAAATCGAGTTTTTTTTTCAGATCTGTTCGTCCAGACGACTTACCTGGGAAGTCGTCTGGTCAATGCAGAGGTTATTTTTGCAATTGACTTTGAAATCTGTTTTCTGAGACGACTGAAATATAAGTCGTCTGCTTTTGTTTGGTTACAAAAAAATCTCCATAGAACCTAGACGACTTACATGTAAGTCGTCATAGATTAGTTTTGCATTTGACTGGATTTTATCAGAATTTTGACTTTCCTGGATGACTTATTTTTCAGTCATCTGGTGAAAAATTAAAATATCAATATTTTATTAAAATCCGACTACTTACATGTAAGTCGTCGTAGGTTAGTTTTGCAATTGAAAAAAAAAACTTCAATATTTAATTATACCCAGACAACTTACAATTCAGTCGTCCGTCCGACGACTTACATGTAAGTCGTCCAGGATTTTACTCCGGGATTCTGGTCAAACCTCGTAAATCCTGGACGACTGAATTGTAAGTCGTCTATATATAATTAAATATTGAAGTTTTATTTTTAAATTGCAAAACTAACCTATGACGACTTAATTATAAGTCGTCGAGTTTTAATAAATTATTGATATTTCAATTTTTCACCAGACGACTGAAATGTAAGTCGTCCAGGAAAGTCAAACTTCTGAAATAATTCATTCAAATGCAAAACTAACCTATGACAATTGAAATGTAAGTCGTCTAGCTTTTTTGGAGTTTTTTTAAACCAAACAAAAGTAGGTGACTTGTTTTTCAGTCGTCTCAAATAACAGATTTCAAAGTCAATTGCAAAAATAACCTATGCGTTGACCAGACGACTAATATTTTAGTCGTCTGGAAGACTTAGATTGAAGTCGTCCGCGTCGATCTTTAATAAACTTTCGTTTTCTTTGTTCTATGTTTGCTAATGTATTTTATTTTGAATTTTTCAGATGATGCGTCAGTTACATGCAGTGCATGGAGAATGATTGTTGAAAGATGGATGTTGGAATTTTGTGGTTGATCATTTCAAAGGAGCGAGAATGTTATTTTTGAGTGAAGGTTCGACACATGATGATCTTGTTGCAATGACTCAAGAAGATTATAACCTGGACATGAACACAGAGTCTGTGGAGTTAACCTACTCATTACAACAGAGTCTTTGTAAAATTTTAATTGCAAAAATGACCTAAATGGATGACTTCTCTCGAAGTCTACTAGACGACCTCCGTGGATGCCGTCTCCGTAAATGTTTAATAAACTTGCATTTTCTCTAAAACTATAAAGACTTTTTAACAGTTTCTTGTTAATTCATGTTTATTAATGAATATTTGGGCTACTGAATGAAATTTATAACTTAAACTGATCCGAGAAGACTTCCGCGGAAGTCTTCTACGCTAGTTTTTAAGTCTTCAACGCTAGTTCTTAAGTCTTCTACGCTAGTTTTTGAATAACTTGTATTTTTAAGAGTGATAAGTAACTTAAAGATATGTAAAACTCATATTTTCAAAATACGTTTCCTCATTTAATTTTACTAAATTTGACTAAGTTTTTCAACACAAACTTATAAAAAATATGATATGCGTTGACTAGTTACTATTGTTTGTTTCCATCTCTTAAATATTATTTTTATAGACACTAATGATGATTATTGTTATGAGTTGGAAGAAGGGTTAAAGTGCTTCTTAAAATGTTGTATCAATATGAAGCTACCAACATTCTTGTTTATTAAGATGAGAAAAATGCCATTGGAGTTTATTATTGCATATGAGAGTTCCAAAGATAAGAAAAAGGCTATTGAAGTCTATTATTTCATTGATTTGTAAATGTGTAAACACATTGTTATCACATGTATTACATCTTGGAAAACATTATTACTGATTTTACAAAAAATTCACAACTAAAAGAGTAGACATGCAAATCACAAAACAGACCACAAACAAAACTATTATAGATCATTCCTCTACATAGACAAGCTTTGACTCCACTTGATATGGAAGAAGACTTCGCCAGAAGACTTCGCCAGAAGACTTCCTGGAAGTCGTCTAGTGCATTATATATTAGATGACTAACAGGTAAGTCGTCCCAGAAGTCTTTCAGATCTGAAAAACATGCATATCAAATCCAGATCTGAATAAACCTGCATATAAAAATACGTTCAAATGAGTTAAAAACAGAGAAAATGAGTGGAAGATTAGATAAATCTACCTTTATAGAAGACACAAAAATACATATCTAAAATTAATAGATCTACCTTTAAATGAGTGGAAGATGAGTACCATCTGATTAAAAACCTGCAAAAAAAAGATAGATTATTAAGAAAGACATGAGACAAAACTGAAAAATTCATATAAAGTTTCGTGTTTTCAAGTCAAAGAGATTAGAGTGAGTTTGGAGAGTCTTAGTTTGGGAAAAATAAGAACTTTATACAACAAGAAGTTATCAAATGAAGAAAAATCAGACATAAAAACTTACCAAATTAAAACGCTCAGATATATTATGAAAGGAAGACTTCGTCAGAAGACTTCCTGGAAGTCGTCTAGTGCATTATATTTTAGACGACTAACAGGTAAGTCGTCCCAGAAGTCTTCTAGATCTGAAAAACCTGCATATCAAAAAACGTTCAAATGGGTTAAAAACAGAGAAAATGAGTGGAAGATTAGATAAATCTACCTTTAGGGAACACACAAAAATACATATATAAAATTAATAGATCTACCTTTAAATGAGTGGAAGACGAGTACCATCTGATTAAAACCTGCAAAAAAGATAGATTAGTAAGAAAGACATGAGACAAAACCGAAAAATTCATATAAAGTTTGGTGTTTTCAAGTCAAAGAGATTAGAGAGAGGTTGAAGAGTTTTAGAATGATGAACATTACATTTTTGTTGCAGCAATTTGAGAGGAAGAGAGAGAATGTGTAATTTTTTCTTTACATGGGGAAACAAAAAAAATCCAATTAGGTTAAATATTTTTGATTCAGACGACTTCCAAGACGACTTACTTGTAAGTCGCCCAGAAGACTTTAATATTTTTAGCGGGAAATTAAAATATTTTTAGCGGGAAATTAAAATATTTTTAGCGGGAAACTAAAATAGAAGACTTCCTATACGACTTACAAGTAAGTCGTCTGGTTTAAATTATTTAAGTGGGAAAATAAATTTTTTTTTAATTTTAGGCGGGAATATTTGGACGACTTACATGTAAGTCGTCTGTTTTAATTTCTTCACCAGACGACTTCCATGGAAGTCGTCAAGACCCTAAACATAACCCCTAACCATAATTAACAAACTAAACACTTCATAAAATCAAATTAAACTTCAAAAGTGTTTACTATGCACAAAAATAAACACGTATTGGTAAAAATTTAATTTTTCAAAAAAACATTCAAGCTTTCCAAAGTCTAACTCTAAGGATACATATAATACTACAACATATGTTGTTAAACCCTAGACCAAAAAATACCATGATTCACTACCTGCATTCATCTATGTTTAAAATAATTCAATTTTGTTATATTTTAATTTATATCACTTAAAACTGTTAATAATTACATGATTTTAATTTTTCGCTTATCAAAATATTTTTAAAAAATTTTATAAATTATTTTTAAGATCAGCTACACCAGAAGACTTACTTTGAAGTCGTCCATACGACTTCCAACATCTCAGACGACTTACTGGGGCTATATTCGCAAAAATGGCTTCTGTTTTTTGTTTGGTCACAAGGGGCTGAGCTGTAATTTTACAAGGCTTTTAGGTTAGTTTTGCATTTGATTCAAGTTTGGGTATAAGTTTGGGGTTCAAATCAAGTTGTGGGTTAGTTTTGGCAAATTCTCCTAAATTATATTTATTTTTGTATGATCATTTACTCCTTATGTTTATTTATGTTTATATTTCAGATTTTAAAATACTTGAACAAATATGTTAATTACAGTCAATTGTAATTTTATTTTTTCTTTATTTTAACATCACTATGTTATCTATACTATTATTTATGAAGTGATTTTCTTGAGTTGTCAACTTTTCTATAATTTTAGGTAATTTTGGATTACTTGTTTTTTAAAATGAATTTATGATTTGTCAATTTCTCTAAAATTTTAGGTAATTTTGCTTATTTATCATGTTTTCAACTAATTTTTTTATTACTTTTCATGTTTTTAATGAATTTAAGATTTGTCAATTTTTCTATAATTTTAGATAATTTTGCTTATATATCATATTTTTAATTAATTTTGATTGAGTTATAAATTTGTTTAATAATATATATACTTATAAATCATTAAGCAATATTAGTTTTTTTTAAATCTAATGAGGCATCATGTGTTGTATGTGTTGCTCGATTTGTTTGTGCACGAGGATATATTTATCTTATTAAAACTCAAGTACAAATTAGGTTTGTTTGGAAACATAGATAGCAGTATAAACGAAAATTGTTTGGAAACGTTGATAACAATAAAAAAAATATAATGTCTTTTTAGTAATTTTATTAGTATAATTACATTAATTGTCTTTTCATATTTCATCTATTTAAACAATTTCATTAATTATATTACCTTAACAATACGTCACATCATTAATTATATTACCATAATAATAATAATGCAGATTTTTATTTATTAATTAATCAACATTAACTTTGTGCTAATTATAAAATAAAAAATGTAAAATGACTGGGTTTTGCATATGGTTAAACATTCGGTTTAGTTTGTTTTACTGATCTCACTCAAATTACCCTAAGGAGTGAACTACTCTCTCAAATAAGAGGTTCAGTTGTAGTACTTAGGGATCAAATCCATAGAGAGCTAGGGAACCTAATAAATCTAATCAGATTGGTTAAACTAGGTTGTTTTAATGATTTAAATGCAAAATTGAAAGTTTTGTGAGCAAAGTAATTGCTCGATTGATTGATTGGGGTTTTGGTACTTAAATGGAAATAGCTAGATTTATGGTTTTTATTCAGATAATCAGGATTATAATCCTACAGATGCCTAACAAGTTGTATGCGTGATATTATAGAGCTCAACACTTATAAACAAACCATTAGGCTCCCGCTTTCTCGGTTTGTCTAATGACCTTATATTAGTGTCGATCGATGATTCTATAGGAATATCGATCAATGCACTTGTTGAACCGTCGACCGATTATTCGATACGAATATCGATCGACGCTTTTGGTCAAGCGTTAATGTGCGAATGTGCTCACTAAGCTTCCTAGATCAACTCTCGCCTTACTCTAGCAATCTTAGCTCAGTTAGGATGGATTCAGGGTGTGATGCAAGCTATCGCTTATATCTACAACTCCTAGGGCAAGTTCTAGGTACATAATCTAGAAGCAGACATTAATGACAATCCTAAAGAAAAATATCACAATTTAGCAATCTATAGTTGGGGCTAATCCCTTATAACCTATTTAAACCCTAAAATCTAACAAGAGAACTACTCAGACATGTCCAAGCAATTCACAACATCAATAAGGTATAAAAAATGCATAGATAAATATATAGATATCAATGGAGTTCCAATCACAAAATATCTTTGGATCTTCTCTTCAATCTACTAAAAATCCTAGAAAACCTCTTTGCTGTGAAAATAGTAAAACAATAAAGCACCACTTTGTCTCAAACATGTTGGCAAAGCTTATATAATTAGGTTAAAACTCGTTAGGGGTAATCTTGTAAATTGGTGAAGACTTGGGTTCTAAGTCGTCTGAAACTCGTCTGAAACCAAACGGGCTTTCTGCGCGCTTCGCTGTTGATCGATGTCACAAGATGTGCATCGATCAATTGTTGTCTCTGAGTGTCGACCGATGGTCATCTCGATGGTCAGCTCGGATGCTTCCTTCAAATATCTCCAAAATGCTCCAAAATCATCACTTTCTCCCAAATCACCTCTGATCTTATAAATATAATAAATAGACTTTATAATATAATAATTAGTTATAAAAACACATATAAACCATGGCTTAAAATGGGTAAAGTCCTTGGCCTATCAACTCCCCCAGACTTACCCTTTTGCTTGTTTTCAAACAAAACATACAGGCAGTCTCTCTGAAAGAAGTTTGAAAACAGCAGGGAATCACACAATTTTAAACTTACTACTTTTACCTCTGCAATATTGCAAGCCACATCAGATCAGTACCAACTTTAGAGGCACTTCATGTACTAGACCTTAGCTTAGCAATCAAACCTTCCAGCCCACAGCTTAGCTGATTCCGCCTGACATACCCCTCTACTGACTTCATTTATGCATATAAATGTGTAGGCTAAATCTTGGGAGTATCAATAAAGGGACACATGGACTCTTACTCTAGCATGTATATGAGTAAACAGGTAGTCTTATTCTAGTCTCCTTTCTCCCTATATCTCTCTTCTCTGAATCTCTATAATTTCAATTTCAATTAACGTTGATGCTGATGCAATTTATCTTGTTCATCTCATTGACTTGTCTACTTTTGTAGCTTTTTTTGACGAAGTGTAGCGAATACCGGGGTCACAGGAGACACTCCTACCCCTCGTTTCCACAATGTGTGATCATTCCCTTCAAACTTAGAATAATGGGTATATGATTGATTGACTGTATAAGACTAACTGGCCGGAGACTATTTCCATAGAAAAGCTCACATCAGTATTTGGTGATTCAACTTACTTGGCATATGATTGATTGACTGTATAAGTATAACTGCTAGTACTGGCACAAAAGAAGAAAGATGTCACCCACAAATGTAGCTATGTTCTTCGTCTCTTTGTTCATTATTAGCACAGCAAATGATGTTGCTCCAGGAACCGAACAGTTTTAGTTCCTACTAAGTTCTCAGGAACATGAGAAGCCTCGGTTTCTTACTGTGGAAGGTACTATAACTTTGAATACAATTTCTAGAAACAAAGATAAGTTGAGGTATCTTTAGAGAATGTTCTTAGTTTTTTTTGTTGTTCTTCGTGTGTAGGTTGCAACAACGATTGTGAAATATCTTGTTGTAACTGCAACATAGAGATTCAGCCTCAACTTACTTCATTCCCTTCAGACATACTCATACCCCTCCTGTGTGGTTCTTTTAGAAAAGAAGATTGATGATTTTTGCTTGTTAATCAGCTGGCCGGAGACTATTTCATATGTTGAGAGCATGGACTTTAAAGACTCAGCATTTTTCTTATTTGCATTGCAGAAAAACATGGTGTCATCGGCGAAGAGGAGGTGGTTGAGACTTGGACAGTGGGAAGCGATGGAGATCCCCTTCATAAGGCCTTTTGCTTGAGCACTTGAACACAAGCCTGTTAAAACTTCAGAGCAAAGGATGAAAAGGTAAGGCGACAACGGATCACCCTGTCTAATTCCTCTTCCTGGTTTAACATAACCTCTTGTAGCTCCATTGATTATAAAGGTGTAGCTTACTGTGGTGATGCATTGCATGATCAACCTTAAACGTAGGATGGAAACCCATTTTTTTAAACACGATACTGATAAAACTCCACTCTAGCATGTCGTAGGCTTTACTCATGTTGGTCTTTATAGCTATAAAGAATCGTTTTTCCGCTTTAGAAGTTTTTAGGTAGTGGAAAACTTCATGGGTGTACCACTAAAGTCTCTTTTTCGTATTCTTATCAACTTGAGATGAGTGGGCTTCCGTTTGGACCACCAAAAAATAAACCATGAGATTTATTGGAAAATGTACCATATATCTATTCACTAGAACACTATATCTAAACAAAGTAACTCTAATACTACCAACTCGAGCCAAACCAATGTAATTTATATAGATATCATCACTCTTCAATATTGAAAGATACTCTGTTAAAATTGAATTTACGAATAATTTTATTTTCAAATAGAAGAATTGTATATCAACCGTGAGAAAGAAAAAAGAAAATCCATACAAAAATAGGGATTTGGTTTAAAATAAAAATAAAACACACAAAAACACAAATTTAATATTTGTGTCAAAATTAATAACTTAGTTTAAATACAAAACTAATATTAAAACAAATTTTGTTAAGAAATATATGTTAGTCCACACAAGGTGTGGGCCCTCACCTAATATTTTAGTAATTAACTAGAGTTTGCGCGGATATTTGTTTTAAATTTTAAATTTCTGTTTGTATTAATTAGTATAAAATATATTTGTAAATTAAAATGTATTACATAATTGTTAATATTACATTTTAAAACATAATAATTTTATTAATTAATTCTATCGTATCACATCAATATTGTATAGATTTGGACAAAATATTTGGATCCGAAAAACTGAACCAAACCATAACTTGTTAATATCCGGATGGATCCAAAATTTTAATTTTCGAAAAACCGAACTGAATCCACAAAAATGTGAAGCGAATCCAAACCAAAATTTATAAATATTCAAATCTCGAACAGCAAAAAATCAAAACATAAATAAACCCAAACCAGTATATCCAACATCCATCTTTAATAGTGGGCCCGATAGTTCCCTTCATGCTTTATTAATTGTTTTGAGGTATATGCAATTACTTTGCCTCGTTGCATCAATACACAGCCAAGCCCAAATATAGATGCATCTGTATAAAGGTTCATCCGCTTCAGGCAAGACCAATACTAGTACACTTGTGAGCATATTCTATAGTTCGGAAAAAATCTTCCTACATTTTTCCGACCATGAGAATTCCATATTCTTTCCTAGTTAGTCAAGTCGTGGGTATATTAATTTCATATGATGAATGGAAGACACACATGGATCTATTCTTATTTACATATATCTTTTGTATACAAAGTTATGTACATCTATTTTCAGGCTTACAACACTCAAGTGAGAGATTCCCAGGAAGAGGAGAAGACAAACCATTGTCTCTCTTAAAAGTGTTAAGACCCTTCCTTCAAGGGCTTAAACGCAGCCAAAACAACGGCTACTTTGCACACAAGAAACCCCAAAGTCCCCACCACAATCTCTCTTGGAGTAACCGCAAAGGCTATGGGACCTTCTCCGATGTAACCTCTGACGGCTAGAACCGACAATCCTATGGCAAATGCGAGACTTAAAACCGGAATCTTGAGTCTTCCACCGAGGATTTGATTGGAGTTTTGGGATGAGGAAGAAGATCCTGGTGCTTGCAGTTCATCGACTGATCTCTGTAGGAGCAGCAAGTAGAGAAACCCAACTGTTCCACCAGAGAAGAAGGCAATGGCGGAATGTTCACCTAGAGAGAAGGAGAAGACAGAGCTTCCGAGAAGGATGAGAAGTGCATCATAGAGAAGCAGAGAGAGTTTCAAGTTTGCGTATTCTTCCATGCTTTCCTCGTTGGAAACGACTGTACGGTCAAGATTAGGAGCTGAAGGCGAAGAGATTTGATCGGAGTCAGTGAGTTCGGTGATACGAGAAGGTCTGAGTTCCACCATTGACAGGTCACTGCTCTCTCCAAGAAAGATATCATCCACTTCAAAATCATATCGGTAACAGTAGGCTTCTTCTACATTGGTCTCTCCAGGAACAGGTCCTTTAACAACCCACAAGCTCGCTCCTCCAACTCTCCATTGGCCTAAACATGAAAACAGAACAACACATGACTCCCAAAAGCTTAACTAAAACAAAGCTATCTATGTGAAAGAAGCTAACCAGACTCAAGACTGATCCAAACAGCTCTGATTTTGCCGAGTTCCGGCCCTAGAAACGTGAACTCATCAACGGAGCCTCTCTGAAACTTGAAGCTTTCATCATTGCTTGACAAAGTTGCAGGTATTGTCTGTAACACCGAATCACCCTTGTCGTCTATCAAGCATAAAAGAACTCTAGCATTCATATCGCTGATCCCTGAACCGAACACGTTACTTGTCTGCAGCTTCACCTTATAAAGAGAGCGAGACTCGGTCACAGTTAAGGATGGGTTCGCAGTAGAAACTTTCACTTCTTCTGCTGGAAGGAGACGCAAAGGTCTTGCATAGCTCTGGTAATCTAAAGAGTGGAAACAGAACCAAAAGTATCATCTTTGAACATAAGCTTCGATGATCATACAAACCCTATCACTCCTAATTTAGATACACAATTAGAATAGGAGAGCTGATGTTACCTTGATAATCAGATGTTTTCGAGCAGATTGCACCGAATTGAGATCGACGAATTCGACAGGAAAGGTTTCTCCTTTTACGAAATTGATTTGATGGGTTTTTGGTTAACCTCGCGAAAGATAAAGGGTTAAGGCAAATTGATTCCGTCGCCATTAGAATTGCAACTCACGCGGTAGAAGAGAGACGCAGCACGGCAAATAGAAACTTCCATGAGAGGAAAAAAAATAGTACTATTCGAGATGCAGTGAAACTTCTGAAAGAGACAGTGTCTCTGTTCATGTTTTGAAATTTTTTTAGCTAGCTGCACATTTAACCGAACCGGTATTATCGAACCGAACCGAGAGCCTAGGAAAAGAAAGGCAGATTGCATGTGTTCTTTAATTCTTTGATTGATTCAAAGAGTTGTCTGAAATTGTCTTAATAGAGAAACAGAAACTCAGGTCACAGCACAGAACCTTTAATGTTCTGAACAAGAAACAATTTTCCAATCCAAATGGTTCAGGAAGAGATCATCTAATCTAATCATGGACATGATTTTCTAGCTAGCTAGGACATATAATTTGCTCAACCCGATCTTTTATCTTTTCGTAAGATATAGTGACCAGACCTCTCACTTTGAATCTTCTGATTCACTTCTATAAGGCTCAACTTGTGTTGAATTGTTATTATGATTATTAGTCCTTGTCTAAGAAGAAGAAGAAGAGACTTCCATAGTACTAGTATTCTCGTTCGTAATTGTTTCCTCTTGGCTTGCTGCTCATTTACCTACACACACCTACACCACCCCACCCCCTCACCCCCGCCCCCCCCAACCCCCCCAAAAAAAAAAAAAGGTGGAACAACTTCAAATCAAATTCAGCAAACCAGTGAGACTTAAACAAACTTACGTTTTCGACTGTTCCGCCAGTCAAGATGTTCAGTAAGTCTCTCTCAATCAACATGTTACAACAAGCAACCATCCAACGAGTTCCAAAACAGCAACATGCATCAAGGTTACTATCACAACTTTCAGACTAGAAAAAGCCCATTATCAGTACTCTTTTATTATTTACTATTAACGCCTATACTCTCAAGATTATATTTTCTGACCCAAATAATTTAGAGAAATTCCGTTAGATAGTCATTTTTAATTTATTTTCACAAAATAGACTTTCAAGGAGGAAAATGACCAAAAAAAGTTTTATTGAATGGTAAATATGCATTTACACCTTAGGGTTAATTAATCTAAGACTTAGGGTTTAGAGTTAAGTTGAGTTTTGGGAATGAATTCAAATTTAAAAAAAAATCTCTATATTTGAAAAGTCAGTTTCCTATGTGTCGCTCTCGCGTTAACTCTTACGATGGTTGATTACACTGATACCTTTAATGAATTAAAATATTACATTTAAAATAATATTATTTATTTATTTTATTTAGTTTCCTTTTTTAAAATTTTCCGAAAAACATATACAGATAATAAAAAAGGAAAATTTTTATAAAGTTAAAAAGGTGATTTCATAAAATAAAAGGGAAAGTTCACAAAATAATAATATTACATTTTTAAAATATTTTAAATAGCATAAAATATAATTTTGAAGTAATAAAATACTTTCTTTATATCTATATTTTCTTAGATGAAAATATAAATTTGTATATAATGTGAATTCATTAAAAAAAATTTACACAGATAATCTTGATATTAGAAAAATAAATATTATTTCTTTTAAAACATAATTTTAAACAATACAAAAAATTTCAAAGTAATAGAAATATTTTTATATATCTATCTATTTGCTTAGATGATTACATAAAATAATTAAATAACATAAACTGATATATTTTTAATTGACTAAATATTGTTTATAAATAGTATTATTGAAATGTTTTATTTCTTTTCATATATTTAGTTGACTATAATATCTTTCAATTACAGCAAAAAATATCGATAAATTATATTTTACTTAGTAGGTGATTTTCCCGTGCTCATGCACGGGTATAAATATTTATAAAATAAATTATTATATAATAATTTACATTACAACAATTTATTAAGATTTTATTTTAAATTTTTAATTATTCTGTTATTTATATTGTTATAAATATGCATGGTTTATTTTAAATAACATTATCTTAATTTAATAAGACATATATCTTTGGATATATAATATCTCGACTATTTGGTTCTTACTTAGATATATTTGATAACATTTACTTTTTTCAATTCAACTAAGATATTTTTGCTATACATATTAAAATTTTGATTAAATTTGTTATTTTTATGTAGTTTTATTCTTGTCTTAGATTTGTATATATATTTTAGTAAGATTATGTATAATTAAAAAAAAAAGAAAGAAAAAAAAAAGATTATGTATAATTTAATATATGTTGTTTTGATAATCAAATAGTAAAAGTAAACTAAAGTGTTGATCGATTCAAAGTTACATAAATAAATATAACAAAGATACTTAATTTAATAATGGGAGAATTGCCAAGTGTGACTCAAAACTTGGAGTCAAACCCAAAACAATACCCCAACTTGGGTCAAAGGCAAAAGTAACCTAAAAGGCTATTGAAATTACAACTATCCCCTTGTGACCAAACAAAAAAACGGAATTCTTTTTACGTTTCTACCCCTCGCAAGTCGTCTGTTTAGACGACTTGAAAATAAGTCGTCCAGACGACTTAACTTAAAGTCGTCTGGACAGTTAGTCTTAAACATAATTTAAAAATTTTGTAAAAAATATTTTGATAAGTGAAAAATGGGAATTATGTAATTAACATATGTCTTAGGAGGTATAAATTAAGATATAACAAATTTCAATTGTTTTCAGCATAGATGAGTGAAAGTAGTGAGTCATGATATTCTTAAGTTTATGTTTCATCAACATATGTTGTAGTATTGTATGTGTTCTTAGGGTTAGATTTTGGAAAGCATTAAAACCGTTTTTGAAAATTTTTAAAATTACTTATGCGTGTTCATTTCTGTGTATAGTAAACACTATTTAAGTATAATTTGATTTTATAACGTGGTTAGTTAGTTAATCTAGTCATTTTAGTTTAGGGGTTCATTTTAGGGTCTAGGACGACTTAATATTTTGTCGTCTGAAAACAGACGACTAAATATTAAGTCGTCTGTTGTACATTATCAGCCAGAATAAGTCGTCTAAACCGGACCAAACCTTAAAGTTTACCAATGTAATTTTAAAGCTAACCGGATTATTTACCCAATATATAAGGTGATTTTTTTTTTTGTTTCATTTTTCGCGATATTCAGAAACCCTAACAGTTCTCTCTCAAAGGCGATTTCGAATTCCCACGATTTCCGAACAAACCATCGTTCTCAACATCGGCTATCTATCTCACTTCATTCTCACCGTTGTCGCCGCAGCTTCTTCTAACCCTAGCGCCGCCGATTCCTCTAAACCCTAGCGCCGCCGATTCCTCTAAACCCTAGCGCCGCCGCTTCCACTATTTCCGAACAAACCGTCGCCCTCGCCACCGTGGTCACCAACGTTCTAAACACTAGCGCCGCCGCTTCTTCTAAACCCTAGCGCCGCCGCTTCTTCTCTGTAAACCTTAGCGCCGTTTCTCTGTAAACCCTAACGCCGCTAAGTCATCAATCTCGAGGAAAAGATGAACATAAAACGTTGTCTCTATCAATTTACTCATTCTCACCGTTTCACGTTTATTTTTTCAGATCTATAACCGCAATGACGAGTACTCCAACTCCTTCTGCGACTGGAAGACTTGTAAGTAATTTAAGTCGTCTACTAAGTCGTCTGGACTTATTGTTGTCTTTGATTATTTTGCAGACAAAAAGGATGGATATTCCAGAACTCCCCCGTAGGTTATACACATCAGGGGAAGAACCAGAAGCCCACAATAGCATTTCGTATCATACGGATAACAGCAAGTTGCATACTGCTCTTAGGAAAGCTCTTACTGATGACGAATTTGAAGAGCTCAAGGAGTCGAGTTTGGGAGTTTTCATCAAGTTCAAGGAGCAGGGATTTGGTTGGGCTTCAAGGCTGGTTCACTACATGCTCAGTTTCAAGCTGGACATTAAGAAGAAGTATGAGATGTGGTCTCTCGTTGGTCCAGAACCTTTGAGGTTTTCACTGTTAGAGTTTGAAAACCTCACTGGTCTAAACTGCGAGTACATCGAGGACCTTGAGACACCAAAATGTGACGTTACCCCAGAGATGGTTTCTTTCTGGGGGATGCTGGGAGTTCATCTGGAAGCTGGGCCAACTACTGATCAGATAATAGCAGCACTGCAGAGATGCGGGGATTGGTCCAGGGAAGATCGCAAGCGGCTCGCGTACCTCTCCATCTTCACTGGATTCATTGAAGGGAGAAAGTTTTCAACCGCTACACGATCTACTCTGGCAAGGCTAGTGATGGATTTAGAACGGTTTGAGAATTATCCATGGGGGAGAGTCGCATTTAAGGTGCTGATGGACTCTTTGTGGAACAAAGAAATTGCTGGCTGTTACACCGTGGATGGGTTTATACAAGTTCTTCAGGTCTGGACGTACACAGCTATGCCGGAATTGGGTGCTAGTATTGGTGGTCCCAGAGCAGACAGTCCGTCTCCACCGATACTGGCTTACGAGGGCAGCAGAGGCCGCAGATCAATGAAAGCTGCTATCTTGAGTCAGGTATTTACTTCAATCCAAAAGACTGCGCAGACGACTTATTATAAGTCGTCTGGAAGGTCGTCCAGCTGGACGACTTATCGGACGACTTAATTAAGTCGTCTGGAAAGTCTTCCATCTGGACGACTTATTAGACGACTTATTATAAGTCGTCTGGAAGGTCTTCCAGCTGGACGACTTAGTAGACGACTTATAATTAAGTCGTCTATTTAGTATTTTTTTTCAAATATCTAACTCGATTCTTCTATTTACTGCAGACCCGCGTGATCAACTTTGTTGAGAAGGACATTAGTGAAATGTGGCCAAAATGGGACTCTGAGGTTGAGGACCTGCCCGCGGAGAACATCATTAAAGTCATGTATGAGCGGAGACCGTGGAAGTGGACCATGGATTGCTGGGAAGTCACTGGTACTAAGGTCAATACAAAACCTAAGGTTGTGACTCCATCAAAGAAGGCCAAAGAGATGGTTGTGTTGGAGGAGGAGGAGGAGGAGGAGGAAGACAATCCAAGACCTCGGAAGAAAGCTCGTAAAGAGGCTCCTAAAGTGGCTAGTGAAGAGGCTAGAGAAGAGGCTAGAGGGGTGACCAGAGAGGAGTTGGAAATTATGTTCAAGGGCGTAGCTGACTGCATGAAAAAGGGTTTAATAAGTGCATGAGGGAGTTTAGGAAGTTGTCCGATAGATTGGAAGCTGTGGAGAAGAAGGTTGGTGTCACCAATCAGGCTACCCCTCAAGATAAACAGCCTACCCATCTTGCCAAAGAAACCGGGGGTAGAAACAAACAGGCTACCCCTCAAGATAAACAACCTACCCCTCTTGCCAAAGAAACCGGGGGTAGAAACAAACAGGCTACCCCTCATGCCAATGAAACCGTGGTTAGTAACCAGCCTCCTCCTCATCAAACCAAACAGCAGCCTCCTCCTCCTCAAAAGAAACAGCAGCAGCCTCCTCCTCCTCAAAAGAAACAGCCTCCTCCTCAAAAGAAACAGCCTCCTCAAATCAAAGAGGTTAGTATCAAATCCAGGGTTAACTAGTTGTCCAGACGACTGTAAAAGTTGTCTGGACGACTAGTTGACCCTGGACGACTTAAACGTAAGTTGTCTGGACGACTAGTTGACCACGGAAGACTTAATTTTAAGTCGTCCAGGTCCAACTAGTCGTCCAGACAACTTTTGTTTAAGTCGTCCAGAGTTAACTTGTGTGCAACTTTTATTGCAGAGATGGTTGCCGGAGGATACATCAACCGAGGCGAACTCGGTAAATAAGACCTCCAAAGAGATTGTTGCTGTCACTTCCACCGATCACCAACCGAGCCTCGCTTCCACCGATCAACAACCGAGCCTCGCTTCCACCGAGCCAAGCGATCCAGTTTCAGAACCGAGCCTGGTTGTATTGGACAAGCGTGCAAAGAGTAAACGAGCGAAGAAACCTGCTCCCACTGTGAGATCTCCTTATACGGCAGAGAAAAAAAAAGATAAAGTGGCAGCCTATAATCCATTTCCGCCAGTAAACAAAGATCGGTTGAAGGAACTCGCTGATTGGTTGAAAACTGATCCGTAAGTGATTGCTTTACCCATAATAGCTTGATTTAGTCGTCCAAAACTGATTGCTTTTTTTGTTTGCAGTCATTATTTAACTAAGACCGAGGACAAACCACGTACATCACCAACAAGGTGGTACCACTTCCTCCGGACAGCCAGAGGATGGCTGGAAGACTGCGTAAGTCTTCTGCACACGATTTAAGTCGTCTACAAAGTCGTCCAAGTAGACTACTTTCCAGACGACTTAAAGATAAATCGTCTGGAAAGTCGTCTACTTGGACGACCACGTAGACGACTTATATTTAAGTCGTCTGGTAACTTCTAACTTGTTATATTTAATATGCAGCATATAGATGCTTGGATTAATGTGCTAAGGCAGAGGTATCAGGAGAACCCACAAGCTTTCAGGAGCGAGCGAATGTGCTTCCTGGATCACAACTTTTCCCAGTCTTGGAGAGAGCAGTATCACCTCTTCAAAACATCGGAACCTGATCACAAAGGTTTAGGAAGAGTTCTACCTGGTGGGGCGTCGTATTTTTATGACGGATCAATACCTTCATTTTGCCAATCAAACAAGAAGTGGGGGGAGGACATTGATGATATCTATGCGCCAGTGAACTTGGACGACAAGCATTGGGTTGCTATTTGGATATCGATCCCTAAGAGGCACATAGTCGTCTGGGACAGCATACCTTCATCTAGTGTACCAGACGCATGGGATGCGATAATGGAGCCTTTTCTCCAGATGGTCCCTTATCTGCTTGTTGAGTGCGCAGCCACCGACGAAATACGGGTCAAATACGGGTTGGAGCCATACACATATGAGAGACCGCTGAAAGGTGTACCCACGGCCAACAATGGTGATTGTGGCGTGTACACTGTAAAGTACATTGAATGTCATGCTCTCGGTGTCTCCTTTGACCCTAAAGACTTTGCTAGGTGCAACGCAAAGAAAATGAGGGATAATATGGCGGTGGATATATGGAAGGAGCTTGTTGATCAGCATCTAAAAGAAAATGTGGATGGTGATAAGTTCGTGGGCTTGTATGATTAGATTAGTGTTTGTATTTGAACTTGTCTTTGTATTTGAATATATAAGTTGAACTTGTAAATATATAAGTTGTAAATATATAAGTTGTCTGGAAGATTAGTGTTTGTATTTGAACTTGTAAATATATAAGTTGTCTGGAAGAAATAAGTCGTCTGGAAGGTTTTCCAACTGGACGACTTACAAATAAGTCGTCTAGAAGGTTTGGACGACTTATTATAAGTCGTCTGGAAGGTTTTCCAACTGGACGACTTACAAATAAGTCGTCTAGAAGGTTTGGACGACTTGAAGGGATAGTAGAAGGTAGTCTAAAAATAAAATACACTTGAAGGGATAGTAGAAGGTCGTCTAAAAATAAAATACACTGGACGACTTAGTAGAAGGTCGTCTAAAAATAAAATACACTGGACGACTTAGTAGAAGGTCGTCTAAAAATAAAATACACTGGACGACTAAAAATTTAGTCGTCTGGACGGGTAATCAAGACTGGACGACTTAAATTTAGGTCGTCTGGACAACTAGTCAACTGGTTGTGTACATTGTGGTTTCGTATGGCCAGTTTCCTTGCAGTTTGAGCATCTCCGTGCCCTGTGTTTCTTCCTGGGTTTGTGTCCTCTCATCCTAGATAGCTCCAACCAAGATTGCCATCTTGATTTCTTCGGTCTCCCCCGACCACGCTTTAGTTCTGGAGGAAAGCATTCTCGTTCCTCAATATGTTGTGACACGATAGGATATATATTCTCTGAGTATCCTGCATACAGATAATTCTTTGAGTACAGTGGACATACAAGTGTGGAGATATGCAAACCAGCATGTATTCCAGCAGCTATAGCATGAGAGCAAGGTATTTTCTCCACTCCATAGACACCACAATCACACTTTGCATGTTCCAAATCAACCACACAGT
Source organism: Brassica napus (assembly GCF_020379485.1). NCBI lineage: Eukaryota > Viridiplantae > Streptophyta > Magnoliopsida > Brassicales > Brassicaceae > Brassica > Brassica napus. Next base: position 73,546,160 of record NC_063446.1, read on the forward strand.
CCATTTTGCCACCTTTGACAAAGAAATGCCATCCATCAATTGGTTCGACCGTCATCGTACCCGCTATCTCTTCTCGAACAGCAAGCAAGTATTCAACACCCCCGCTATGTTCAGTTGTGAGACTCAAAGCATCTTGTCTCCTTTTCCAATACCATTTTCCTAACTTCTGCCTTATGAACTCCAGCAGGAACGTAATCGGAAATCCTCTTGCTCGCTTCAGTGCGGAATTAATAGATTCAGCAATGTTGCTTGTTTTTATGTTGAACCTGTTCCCCTTACAATAAACCCTTGACCATAGCCTGACGTCGGCTTTCTCCAAATACGTTGCAAGTTCCGGGTTTGCACTCCGTATCTCAGCCATGTACCGGTCAAAATCGTAAACCGTGTGAGCATAAGCAGCCCCTTTCACCAAGTACATGAGATGTTTCCCTTTAAACTTTTTGACAATGTTATCTTGAAGGTGATAATAACATATTCCTCGGGTTGCCCAAGGAAACACCTTATCACACGCACTTTTAATGGCCTTGTGCCGGTCGGAGACTATCACCAGAGGCTTGTCATGAGATATACAACTAGCCAATTTTGTGAAAAACCATTCCCAAGAAGGTATATCTTCCTCATCCACGATCCCAAAAGCCAATGGGAATATCTGAAAATTGCCATCTTGTGCGGCTGCAACTAACATAGTTCCTCCATACTTTCCACTTAGGTGAGTTCCATCCACCACAATGACCCTTCTCTGATACTTAAAACCTTTGATAGAAGCTCCAAAAGAGAGAAATAGATACTTAAATCTTTTCATAGAATCAAGTTCTATCGCCGTGATAGAATCAGGATTTGCAATGGAGATTTGCTCGAGATATGATGCCAGACGCGAATACCCTTCTTCTGCTGATCCTCTCACCAATCTTTGTGCATATAACAGTGCTCTGTATGAAGTGGTGTAATCAAGCGCCATGCCAAACATGTTCCTCATTGCATCAGTGATATGCTGCGGAGTTATCCCATCAATGATTCCAACACGATCAATGAAAAGACTACCTACATACTTCGGAGTACAGTGTCTCCGCTGAGCGATTCGGTCTCCCGCTGAGCATAAATGTTTTTCCACATACTTTGTTACCCAAAACGTGTTTGTCCCATGTTTGACACTCGCTCTGACCTTCCATCCACAATAGCTAACCGGACATGTTGCCACAACGAGAGTTTTCGTTGATTTGTATAATTTGAAAGAAAACTTACCCCTCACTGCTGCCAACCGCAGCTCTGAAAGCAGAGCACCCTTGCTAACAAAACTCTGGTTGACATAGATACTGGTACCATTCGATTTTCCTCCTTCAATAGCATTTGTCTTAGCATATGTCTTTTGGATTTCTTCAAAACAAATATTATCATCATCTTCCTCGTCCTCATCTGGAACCTTTCCATAAAGACTGTAATCCCCACCATTCTGATCCGTTTCACCAACAATAGAATTATCAGCATCCTCCTCCCCATTTTCCTCCTCCCCATCTTCTTCCCATTCACCAGCTTCATCATTATCACCAACATCTTCTTCCCATTCACCAGCTTCATCATTATCACCAACATCTTTTTCCCATTCACCAGCTTCATCAATATCCCTTTTCTCTGAAACCGTTTCGACCTTGCTGCGGCTTGATACACAAAGACATACTCTATGGGTTTTGAGTATCTCCAGCAAGTTTCGAACTTGTCTATCACTTGTAACATGAATGGGAAGACTGCCTGGAGCCATCATCATTTCTGCTGGTAATGAGTAGCTAATCTCCACACTCACTGTTCTCATGTCCAGGTTATAATCTTCTTGAGCCATTGCAACAAGTTCAGCATGTGTTGAATCTTCATTCAATAAAAACAATCTTCCTCCTTTGAGATCATCAACCACAAAATCCCAACGGAAATCTCTCAACAACCATTCTCCATACACTGCATGTAACTGAAAAATCATCTGCAAATATTCAAAATAAAACACATTAGTAAACATAGAGAAAAGGAAATGAAGAAGTTCAATAAACATTGCCGCAGACGACTTAGCATTAAGTCGTCCAGAAGACTTAAAGGTAAGTCGTCTAAAGAGGTCACTTTTGCAATTGAAAATTAAAAGGGACGACTTAATTCTAAGTCGTCCGGCTTTGTTTGTTAAAAAAAAAACTTCAGACGACTTATATATAAGTCGTCTACGAGAAACGGGCTAGTTTTGCATTTGACCGAATCGTGTCAGATCTTTGACTATTTCTGGACGACTTATAATTCAGTCGTCTCTGGGAAAGTTAAAATTTCAATATTTTATGAAAACTTGACGACTTACGTGTAAGTCGTCCTAGGTTAGTTTTGTAATTGAAAAATAAAACTTGAAATTTAACTTTCTCCAGACGACTTAGATGAAAGTCGTCCAGCTAAACGACTTAATTTAAGGTCGTCCGGGATAAGCAAGGTTTGACCAGAAAATTGGGAAAAATTCTGGACGACTTTGCTTTCCCCGGACGACTTTAAATTAAGTCTTCTGGAGGGACGACTTTATATTAAGTCGTCTGGTTAAAGTTAAATTATGAAGTTTTATTTTTCAATTACAAAACTAACCTAGGACGACTTACACGTAAGTCGTCAAGTTTTCATAAAATATTGAAATTTTAACTTTCCCAGAGACGACTGAATTATAAGTCGTCCAGAAATAGTCAAAGATCTGACACGATTCGGTCAAATGCAAAACTAGCCCGTTTCTCGTAGACGACGTATATATAAGTCGTCTGAAGTGTTTTTTTTTAACAAACAAAGCTGGACGACTTAATTTAAGTCGTCCGTTTGACCAGAAGACTCATCAGTAAGTCTTCTACATACAGATGACTTACTAGTAAGTCTTCTACGCGAACAGATCTTGAAAAAAAATTCAAATTCGTACCTTAAACTAGGTGAGATGACTTCGTTTGCACACAGGGTCTTCTCCAACCACCCAGAACCTCAAACGAAAGCAACCGTAAGTCAAAACGAAAGAAATATGGCTCTGCAACCATAGCCCATATTTTGAATCAAAAGCTTGAGTTTTTTGGATGAATATAGAGAGAAAGTGAAAGAAATGTTGTTTTTAGTTCATAACAATTGAAACAGAGAGAGTGTAAAGAGATTTACGTGCATTAAAGGGCATTAAAAGCTCCAAACAGTTCGTACAAGGTTGTTGCCACTATTCATTGCAGTGGCAGTATTGTAAATACTTGAAGAAGATGAGGTTGAGACAGTAAAGAAGCCATTTTCGAAAAAAAAAAAAAAATGTTAATGGCATTTTCGTAGATAAAGTGCAGGTGTGGGGTTAAAATCTCAAAAAAAAAGGAGTCAAAAGAAAAGGTTAGTTTTCTGTTTGACTCCAAGTTTTGAGTCACTTTTGCAAAAAGCACTTTAATAATTGGTTAATATATTTATAATATTATTTGAGAAGTTCATATTTATTTAGTAATATGTTGAGTTGTTCTATAATTTATATGTATAAAAATATTACTATAAATAAAATATACTAGTTTTTATTTAATGTTTGACTTTGTATTAAAAAATTTGGATTCGTCTACTTACTCATTTGTGGGTATATTGTGTTACATATATTCCATTAAATTCAATTATAACTATTTCTAATATAATTCAACCAAATCATATTTATTGTATTCATTGCATTAGTTTGGTTTTCATCTTAGATGTGCATATATATTTATGAATTGGCTAGTTGTAAATAGCTCCATGACTATGTTAATTTTATAAAACTTAGTAATTTGGTATATGTTAATTTTCAAAAATAAAATTATAAAAATAATCTGATGATAGGTACAAAATTGCATAAAAATATAACCAATACATTCTAAAAAGGAAGATTAAATCTTTACTTTAATATCAAGATTATTTACTTTTCTTTTTATGAAATCACATTACATATAAAAAATGTTTTTGTTTTAAGTTTTATAAATATTTTTTTTATCATATACGTTATTTGAAAAATATAAAAGGGAACATAAAAAAAAATTAAATTTTACCATTAAAGATATCTTAGTTTATGTTATTTAAATTGTTTTGTAATAAACTTAGAATAGATTGATGTAAATAAAATGCTTAATACTTTTAAAATATATATTATTTTTTAAGATTATTTTTAAAAGGGAAGATTATTTCTTTACTTTAAAATAAAAATTATTTTGTGAACTTTTCTTATTATGAATGACACTATATAAAAATATAGATTTTCGTTTTTAAAATTTAGAATTTTTCTTTATTATATAGGTTATTTGAAAAAAAGGAAACCTAAATAAAAAAGGAAAAATAAAATAAAATAAATATTTAATAATGATAATTAAATATATTTAATTCATCAAGGGTATCATCATAATCAACCACCGTGAGAGTTAACGTGAGTGCGACACGTAGGAAACTGACTTCTCAAATAATATTATAGAGATAATATTATTTTTTTTTTAAATCACAATTTTGTTTACTCCTTATTTTAAGCGATATTAAAAAAAACTAAAAGAAAAATTTAAAAATAAGCATTGTTTGATCAAATAGTTACAAAATAGTTTAAAGAGGTAGATATATTATACTTTATCATTATTAAATTTATTTGTAGATGCAGAGAAAATGACTGATTTCAGGCCTATTGCGTGCTGCAATTTCATTTACAAAGTGGTTTCAAAGTTAATTGCTAGGCGACTAAAGGCTACACTCCGTGCGGCTATTGAATTAAATCAACGTGATTTTGTTGAGGGCAGACTTCTCCTGGAAAATGTCCTACTAGCCACAGAACTTGTCAAAGACTACCATAAGAGCTCGGTTTCCTCTAGATCAGCCATCAAATTGGACATCTCAAAGGCATTTGACACTGTTAGCTGGGTGTTTATTGAGAAGACTTTGAGAGCAATGGTCTATCCGGATCTGTTCGTTACTTGGATTATGAGATGTATTGATACTGCAGCGTTTTCGGTCTCTGTCAATGGGGAGTTAGCAGGGTTCTTCTCCAGTAGCAGAGGTATACGGAAAGGGTGCTCGCTGTCTCCGTATATCTATGTTATTGTCAGCAACGTTCTCTCAAAGCTCCTAAATAAAGCGACCACGGATGGTCTTATTGGTCCTCATTCTCACTGCAAAGAGATTAACCTGTCGCACTTGAGTTTTACGGATAATATATTTGTCTTTACAAACGGATCTCCGGAGTCACTCAGGAACACACTCGAGGTGTTTGATAAGTTTGCCAGTATGTCGGGGCTTGCTATCAATGTAGCCAAGTCAACTCCTTTTGCTGCGGGTAGAGGGAAGCAAGCACTTGAAGCTGCAGCGGGGGTCTCTGGTCTCTCCATCTCAGCGCTACCCATCAAGTACCTTGGATTGCCCCTCACCACGAAGCTTATGAATAAAAATGACTATGAGCCCCTGATCACAAAAATCAGGAAGCGGTTCCTATCTTGGACGAGTAAGGCTCTTTCTTACGCTGGCAGGTTGCAGCTCATAAAATCAGTAATCGCGAGCATCACTAACTTCTGGTGTGCCGCTTTCTGTCTCCCTCAAGCTTGTATGGATGAGATAGACAGTATGTGCTCTGCTTTCTTATGGAGCGGCTCCCCAAACAACACGTCCATGGCGAAGGTTGCGTGGGCTGAAGTTTGCTGTCCTTTTAAAGAAGGTGGTTTGGGGCTGCGCCGTGTTCAGGAAGTAGGTACAGTATTTGTTTTGAAACTTATATGGAGGCTCTCTTCTCACTCCTATTCACTCTGGGGATCGTGGGTGAGACAATATCTGCTGCGAGGTGAGACTTTATGGGATGTGAAGGACACGCGTTTGGGTTCTTGGGTATGGCGTAAAATCTTAAAGTTTCGTATGCTCGCAAAGCATTTCCTACATATGGACATCAAGAATGGCCAAACAGTGAAGTTCTGGACTGATGTGTGTCTCTCTGCAGGGAGACTGATTGACCTTGCTGGTGAGATTGGAACCCAAAAGTTAGGCATTTCGAGAAATGCGAGAATTTGTGACATTTTGTATGGGGGGTTTAGAATCTAAGGGCATGTCGCGACCAGCACATACAGCAGTTGGTGCAGGTAATTCGTCAGTTCCCATTAACGCTGACAGTAAATGTCCCTGATGGAGTCTTGTGGAGGAATGGTCCTGATGACTATGGTGATAAGTTTATCGCTTTTCGTACTTGGTAACAGATCAGACAGAGTAGAGATGAAGTTCAGTGGAGCAAGATTGTCTGGTTCTCCCAAGGGGTACCTCGTTTCTCTTTCATCACTTGGCTAGCTCTCTGTGATAGGCTCTCAACAGGCCATCGTACGCGCAGATGGGGTCAGCCGCAAGGTTCTCTATTCTGTGGCGAGCCAGATGAGACGAGAGATCATCTATATTTTGCTTGTACGTATACTTACACACTGTGGTTGCAAGTTGTGGGGAACCTCTTTGGTGCTGAGCCTGATCCGGACTGGGGCATCACTATGTCGCGGATGATCACAGGAACATATGATCGTCTTACTTTCATATTGTTGAGACTGGTTTTGCAAGTAACCATATACTACATCTTGAGGGAAAGAAATGATAGGAGACACAACAACTCTGTTAAGACTGTGGACCAGCTTGGCCGTATCATAGACAAGACAATAAGGAGCCGGATAATGTCGACCAAATATTATCAGAAACCAAAGCTGCAGGGTCTGATGTGCCGCTGGTTTGAAGCTTACATGCTTTAATCTTTTTTTACCGATTAGTACACTAGTTTGAAGTCTTAAGTCTTATTCTTACATATACATTCTTTTTGCTCTGATCAATAAATTAAATATTTCATCAAAAAAATTAAAGTTATTTGTTTTTTTAATATTAAATTTTCTTTTAAATTTTATGTTTTTATGTTTGTGGAATTTAATAAAACCATAATCAAAATACCAAAGCAATCTGAATTCTCATTTTTAAGATTATTTAAAAACAATTCAGTTTCAATTCAATAAATCAAAGGCATAAAGTTATTTAGAATTTATAAAATATTTTAACTGTTGTAAATATTGATATATGTTCATGAGCTTCCAAAAATGTATCAGTTACTTATGCATGTAAATTCCTATTGATCGTCGCTTTATTTTCTAATATTGATCATCGCTTTATTTTCTAATTTTTTTTAAAAAAAACATCAACATATAATTTGATAAATATTATGAAAATACATACACATTTAAACGATAAATAAAATTGATTTGATTTGACTTAACTATAATAAAAATAATTATACTTCATTTTGAATTTGAAAGAATAGTTACTCAATATACTCACAACCTCAGTGACTCGACTAATCCAACTTATATCTAAAATCATAGTTTTAACTACGATAAGAATATATAATTTTATAAGAATAGTAATTTATTTTATAAAGATAAATCATATGACAACTCAAAACATATTAAAAATGAAAATAAAATATTAACCAACTGTTACAATTTATTTTTTTGTAAAATTTATATATATGCATGAGACTTGAGAATATTATCGTTATATTAATTTACGTAATTTGGAATCTGACACTTTATATTTCATTCTAAGCACAATATATTTTAAGTTATACATAATCTTCATAAAATATATTTACATATCTAAGAACACAACCACCTAAATGCAAATAAAAAAATTAATCAAAATTTTAATATATAGAATAAAAAATATTACAGTTGAATCCGGAGATGCAATCCAATTTACCCAAATGATAACTAGATCGACTGTAAAAACAACAAAACCGATTAGATATAACATATATAAAAACATAGTATGATTAAAGTAATATAATATTATTAATATAAATGATCCATACAAATTATAAATTAATTTAAAATTAAAAGTAAATAACAATAAATTATTATGGTATATTTACTTTAGAAATACTTATATATGTGCATGAGCACAGGAAAATTACTTAGTAAAAAATAAATATTAAAATTTTCAAAATAAAAAAGGTTATTTTGGTTATTTTATGTTTTTAGGGCTATTTTTATGACAAAAACACCAATATGCTATTTATATAATTGATTTCCTCCTTAAATATTGACAAAATAACATTTATGAACCTTAAACAACCCAAAATTAGATCTTTTAGGGGGGGGGACAAAGTATAAATAGGTAATTGTAGGCACAAAACAGTATTTTAAGAGATTCTGGGGGTTAAAATGTAAAATAAAACCACTATATAATCCCCTAATAGCCCGCCCGTATTGATCAAAAGGGGACTTTTCGACGATTTAAACCCAATCTTCTCCCACTCCAATCCATAGAGCAAAGCTTCGCCGTGCCGTTCGCCAACACCACCGACCTTCGTTCTCCGGTAAGTTTATCTTCTCCCCATCGAATAGTCGGCCCTTTTCTCGGCCGCGATTCCTTCATTGATCGAGGCTCTTTCTTTCACGGTAGATTGTAGTAAAGACGATCGATTTTTCAAGGATCGAATCGAAAGTTGTCGCCTTTTGCGTCTTTTCTTTACTCCAATTTCGAAACTGTTTGCGATCTCAGTTAGTATTGGTCTCTTTTAGTTTTTTTTTTTTTTACTTTTCTAGAGTATCGAGTTGTATCATGAACGTAGTTATGTTCTTAGGTTTCAAGATTCGTGTAACCAGATTGAATGGTCTACTGTCAATGTCATAGCTCTTGTCTAAGGCTCTTGCTTGTGTTCATTGACTGATAGAAGGCTTACTGCAATGAGAGGTCCAAGCCCAAGCCCTAGAGATAACAGGGACCTCCGTACCAGTCTTTTTGTTCGCCAACTAAGCCGTGATTGCAGGTAACATGACTTGATTTCTCGTTTATAACTTTGTCTGGTTTGGTGAACTCTTCATTACTCCTCTATATATTTTGGTTTCGTGGAAGTCATTGCTCCTTGTTATTCGTGAATATGCTTCCAATCTGTATCCTTTTTTTAACAAATTTTACTTCACTTCTTCAGGGAAGAAGATCTCAGGAAGTCATTTAAACAGTTCGGTCCTCTCAAGGACATTCACTTGCCAAGGGATCATCATACGGGGTGAGAGCATGTTTTCTACTGTTTTATACGCTTGATTTTTACTTTATGATCTAACTAGCTACTAGGGCCTTGCGAGAATCTTCATTTCAAGTCTTAAACCACTAGTTTTCTGTGTCAATAAAAGAAAGAGCGTGGATTAGTCCATTTGGAATTAGTACTTATCTAGTCCTTGCTTTAGGACAAGGATCCAAGTTATGATTTGTTAGAAGACGTCACAGGAGTCCAAGACCTAGGAGAAGAAGAAGGAGCAACACACCTCTACCAGCGAGCAGAAACAGGAGTCCAAGACCTAGGAGAAGGAGCAACACACCACTACCGGCGAGTAGAAACAGGAGTAGGAGCCCTACGAGAAGAAGAAGCAACACACCTTTACCAGCGAGAAGCCGCAGCCCACGTGAGGAGCGGTAGGAAGACAGTTCACCAAGCCAGTGATTGATTCTTCACTCTGTTAATAGTCCTCTCTAGTCTTTATGGTTGTCTCTTTTTTTTTCTTCCTTATCCCAAGACAACGTTATGATGATCTGAAAAGATGAGATGTAGTAGTGTCGAATCTTGGCTTCATGTGTTTTGATGATCCGTGTAGTATTTTTTGTAGAACCTTATTTTACTACAATCATGTCATCTACGTAATGAATATGCTTTCTTAGAACCACGTTTCAAATATTAAAAAGTGAATGAACAATGTGTGATAAATATTTTTTTTCAAAAAAAAAAATCAGTCGTCGAATTTATCATGTTTATTAACACGAGAAACTTGGGATTTCTAGTTTTTACATTTGAGAGAATGTTTTTTTTTATCAACTTTTGAGAATAAAATTTCTCCCATAAAATGTATATTAATTTTTTTTAGCCAAAACCATAAAATGTAGGGAAGTTAGGCCAAATGACAAAAAAACTATAATTCATTAACTAACCAAAACCCCACCCTCTCTTCTCCTTTCTTTTTCTATTTTTCTTTACCTTTTTTACTACAAATCTAATTTTCTTTTATTTTTTGGTCATTTCACAAATAAACTCGAAAATATATTATATGGTATAATGAAACGTAAGAAAATTGAAGTTTATTATTTATTTTAATTTTTATTAGTTTGATGTTTTACGCAAAATTTAGGATAATCTCCGCGGACGCATGTAAAGATTTTTAAAAATAGTATAGAAATAAATTGCAAATAACCACGAAATATATTGAGAAATTCTCACAAATGCCACATTCATAGTATCAATTTTATGTTTACACTAATCAATTTTCATGTTAATTGACTTAGAGTTTAGAGTTTAGAGTTAGTGATGGAGCAGAGTTGTTGGAATGTAAAATTTATGATTCTAATAAATATATAAAAAAAATTTATAAAAAAAAATTTTAAAAATTAAAAAATTGTTTTAAATATAATTTTCGATTTTCAAAAAGAAATTTTGAAAAAAAAATTCAAAAAAGAAATCAAAACAAAACAAATTATAAAAAAAATCAAACTTGAAAAAGTATAATTGAAAAACACAAAAAAAATTTTTTTGTCTAAATTGGCCAATTGCTTAAAATAAAAGAACTCTAGCATTCATATCACTGATCCCTGAACCGAACACGTTACTTGTCTGCAGCTTCACCTTATAAAGAGAGCGAGATTCTCTCACAGTGAAAGATGGGTTCGCACTAGAAACTTTCACTTCTTCTGCTGGTAAGAGACGCAAAGGTCTTGCATAGCTCTGGTAATCTAAAACCACCAAACCTTTCGATTAAAGAGTGGAAACAGAACCAAAAGTAACATCTTTGAACATTCTACTGATCGATTGAGAGGGGAAAGATAGTGAATTTGAATAGGAGAGATGATGTTACCTTGATAATCGGATGTTTTCGAGCAGATTGAACCGGATTGAGAACGATGAATTCGACAGGAAAGGTTTCTCCTTTTAAGAAATTGAGATGATGGGTTTATCGTTAACCTCGCGAAAGATAAAGGGTTAAGGCAAATTGATTCCGTCGCCATTAGAATTGCAGCAACTCTCGCGGTAGAAGAAGAAGAAGAGAGACGCCGCACGGCACATAGAAAATGCAGACCAGAGAAGCTTCCACGAGAGGGAAAAAAAACATTTTTTTTTTTGTGAGAGGCATTGAAACTTCTGGCCGAGACAGAGTCTTTGTCCGGAGCTGAAGACGCAGAATAAAACCCGAGTCTTTGGGAGTTTCCCAAGTCTAGGCTGCAGTTTAAGAGTTTGTTTTGATTTGTTTCAATTTTAGGAAGTCATGGAGTTCTTTTTTTTTTTGATAATCCAGTATCCGACCACTTTGCGTGATCGACTAGCCCACCGGACCGAAGCCCATGCCATTACAGGATTTTTAAGCGTCCACTTAAGGGCCCCTGGTTACGCGAAGTGGTCTGGAGGGCGAGAGGAGCCCATGTAAATCCCCTCGTGGCCAACGCGAATCGAACCCGCGACCGTATCGGGGCCGAAGCTCCCTCAAGTACCACTAGGCCAACTCGAGTTGGTTGTCATGGAGTTCTTTACGTTGGTTTGTTATCTATTTCTTTAGAAACCTGTAAGCTTCGGCATTTGATCAATAAGAAAGTATTCAGTTCATTTTCTAACGTGTTGCAAGCTCGTGTGAGAAACAGATAGAGAGTTCAAAATGAGTGAGAAGATGAGAAAGTTCTTTAAAAAGAAAAAAACTGCAAATGGCATAGTAAATGAAAGCGCTCCAAAGAACTCCAAACGTAACAGTGTTTAAGCAAATGCAAAATGAGTTTCCAGAGACACAGAGATAAACTTCAAACGAACCAAAACAAGACACAGAGATAAACTTCAAACGAACCAAAACAAGACACAGAGATAAACTTCAAACAATACACAGAGAGAGAGAGAGAGAGAGAGAGAGAGAGAGAGAGAGATCACCCCAAATGGCATCATTAACTTTGAGCTTGGCTGCCTCCGAAGAAGCCTGTTAGGCCTTGTCGCTATAACCAGTAACGCACTAAAAACGACAAAAGCATTAAGCAGTTCAGAGCTTGAGAAAAGAAAATCCATTTTTGAAAACAAATAAGAGAGGGAAGAGGAGAAATTACCTTTTCGGCATGAAGAAGATAAGAAGCGGGTTTTGGTTGCTTCGTCCTCCCATTCCACACTTTCAATCCATCACTACAAGAAAACACATGCTTAACGACGAAAATTAACGAGGAAAAACAATCATCGTAAATTTGCGTCGAGTTTACGACGAATTTACGTGAAAAACTAAAGTCATCGTTATTTCCTCGTAACGTAACGACAAAACTGTTTCGTCGTAAAGTGGATGTAATTTTACGAGTATTTTACGAGGAAAAACTATTTCCTCGTAAATACGACGTAAACTTTGCGTGGTATTTACGAGGGAATAGTTTACGTGTATTTAGCGAGAAAATTTTTGAATCCACCAACTTCATAGGTGTTACACGTTTTTTTGCCCACCTAATTAATTTTCGTCGTAAATTCATAGAAAAATTACAACTACCAGATTCGAATTTTCCAGGGGATACTGAAGCTGAAATGCGTCCTCTTCAAATGTGAATGGTTCGACCCCGTCGTCAACAGAGGTGTTCGGTCTAACAAATTCGGTGTAGTTGATGTCAACGGTGGACGAAGGTACAACAAATTCGAGCCTTTCATCTTAGCTTCACAAGCAGACCAAGTTAGCTTCCTTCCATACCCTCGGATGAGAGATTCAGGTATAAATTGGTTAGCAGTGATCAAAGTTACACCTCGAGGACGAATCATCAGTGGAGAAGAACCACCATTGCAAGAAGAACAGATAAATGAAGTTGAGGAACCTGAACAAGAAATTGATGACATCCTTCTCATTGATCCGCATAATCACGAGTACGAAGATCTTACCGATGATGCCACAGACGAAGCTGTTGAAGACTAGTTTAATGAAAATGATGATGTTTCTAGTGATGACGAGAATGTCGATGTATCCGATTGATGTATTTGTTTTATGAATAAGATGAGGGAGTTTGTTTTATGAATAAGATAATGTGGGGTTTTTTTTATGAATAAGGTAATGCCGGGAGTTTGTTTTATGAATAAGCAAATGTGGGAATTGTGGTTTGGAATAGAAATAAAGATGGGGTTTGGAGTATATGAAGTAGAAAATAAGGAATATGGGGTTTGGAGTTTCGGATTCAAGGGATTTAAACATAACACTCGTTACTTCCACGTAACAAAAAATCGTCGTAAAGGACTCGTAGGTCAACGAGGAAATAACGAGGAAAAATAAAAATACAGAACGCGGGACTCGTTAATTCCACGTAGGACAAAATCATCGTAAATACCACGTACGATGAATTCGTCGTAAAAACCACGTAGGATGAAATCGTCGTAAATACAACGTAAGACAACGAGGAAATAACGACGAAACCTAAAAATAAAGATGGGGTTTGGAATATATGAAGTAGAAAATAAGGAATATGGGGTTTGGGGTTTGGGGTTTCGGGTTTCGGGTTTCGGGTTTGGGGTTTGGGGTTTCGGGTTTTTGGTTTCGGGTTTCGGGTTTCGGGTTTAGGGGTTCGGGGTTTGGGGTTTGGGGTTCGGGGTTTAGGGGTTCGGAGTTTGGGGTTTGGGGTTTAGGGGTTCGGGGTTTCGGGTTTTGGATTTCGGGTTTCGGGTTTCGGGTTTGGGGTTTCGGGTTTGGGGTTTCGGGTTTAGGGGTTCGGGGTTTGGGGTTTCGGGTTTTGGATTTCGGGTTTCGGGTTTCGTGTTTCGGGTTTGGGGTTCTAGGTATTTAACCATAACACTCGTTAAAAATAACGACGAAACTTAAAATTAAATTTGGGGTTTGGAATATATGAAGTAGAAAATTAAAGATGGGGGTTTGGGTTTCGGGTTTCGGGTTTGGGCTTTCGGGTTTCGGGTTTGGGGGTTGGGGTTTGGGGTTTCGGGTATGAGGTTTCGGGTTTCGGGTTTCGGGGTTTCGGGTTTCGGGTTTGGGCTTTCGGGTTTCGGGTTTGGGGGTTGGGGTTTAGGAATAACGACGAAACTTAAAATTAAATATGGGGTTTGGAATATATGAAGTAGAAAATTAAAGATGGGGGTTTGGATTTTGGGTTTCGGGTTTGGGCTTTCGGGTTTGGGGATTGGGGTTTGGGGTTTCGGGTATGGGGTTTCGGGTTTCGGATTCTAGGGATTTAAACATAACACTCGTTAATTCCACGTAGGATGAAATCGTCGTAAATACCACGTAAGCATAAATCGTCGTAAAGACCACGTAACCAGAAATCGTCGTAAAGACCACGTAAAAAGATTTAAACATAAAACACGTTAATTCCACGTAAGCATAAATCGTCGTAAATACCTCGTAGTGTAAAAACTAGAAAAAAGGGAAAAGGATCAAAATACCAGAATAACATGTGGCAAGGCTTCCAGCAATTATAATACGTAAGTCTCGCCCACATGAATTCTAATATCTTATCCTTTTCCTATTTTTTTCAAATATTTATAATTTGAATATGATTTTGCCGAGGAATGTGATTTCAGATAGGTGTGTGATTTGGGAGTTTATGTGTGGTTTGAGAATGAGAGTTGTGGGTATATTTATAGGAAAGCAAGCCTCGTTAATTCCACGTAGGCAAAATCGTCGTTAATAACTCGTAAACAAAAACACGGGCCTTTGTGATTCCTCGCAATTTCCTCGTTAAAAAAAACACGGGCCTATGTAACTGCTCGCTATTTCGTCGTAAACTTACGACGAATTTGAGACGATATGTAATCTTATATATACACCCGAGCGCTCACTCTTTCTTTCCTCTCTACTTCCTCTCCATTTCGTAGCAATGGTAAGCCTCTCTGATTCCTCTCTAATTTGGTTAGTTTATGATAGATTAGGTGGTTAGTATAGGGAATTTAGATAGGTTTGCGGATTTTATGTTATTTAGTGTTGATTCGGTGGATAATGTTGGGAAATATATTGTTGATGTTAATTTTAAAATTTTCATTTTTTTCCCAGGTTCGAAAAGGAAGACTTACTGCCCATTACAGAGAGATTTTCGGTGAGCCGGGTAGTCGTATAGACCCGGCCTCTTCTTCCGCTCCCAGTTCTTCGGGCCAGGAGACTGTCCCCGAGACTCAGTACACTCAGAGAGTCTCTGGGTCTACTTCTTCTAGTGCACCATCGGCTCCTCATGTGCCTCTTCCGATGCCTCCTCCTGTGCCTCCTCCGATGGCACCTCCGATGGTCGCCGATATTCATCCTGATCTGATGGTGCCTCCGAGTGCTCCTTACTCGCAGTACACTGTAGAGGACATTCTCAGTCTGCCAGGCAGAGAAGGTTTACCAGTCATCGACCCAGACCGACCGGACGGAACATTGTGGTATGTTGCATTAATCTTTTTTTAATTCTTTTAAATGATCTAACTAGCTACTAGGGCCTTGCGAGAATCTTCATTTCAAGTCTTAAACCACTAGTTTTCTGTGTCAATAAAAGAAAGAGCGTGGATTAGTCCATTTGGAATTAGTACTTATCTAGTCCTTGCTTTAGGACAAGGATCCAAGTTATGATTTGTTAGAAGACGTCACAGGAGTCCAAGACCTAGGAGAAGAAGAAGGAGCAACACACCTCTACCAGCGAGCATAAACAGGAGTCCAAGACCTAGGAGAAGGAGCAACACACCACTACCGGCGAGTAGAAACAGGAGTAGGAGCCCTACGAGAAGAAGAAGCAACACACCTTTACCAGCGAGAAGCCGCAGCCCACGTGAGGAGCGGTAGGAAGACAGTTCACCAAGCCAGTGATTGATTCTTCACTCTGTTAATAGTCCTCTCTAGTCTTTATGGTTGTCTCTTTTTTTCTCTTCCTTATCCCAAGACAACGTTATGATGATCTGAAAAGATGAGATGTAGTAGTGTCGAATCTTGGCTTCATGTGTTTTGATGATCCGTGTAGTATTTTTTGTAGAAACTTATTTTACTACAATCATGTCATCTACGTAATGAATATGCTTTCTTAGAACCACGTTTCAAATATTAAAAAGTGAATGAACAATGTGTGATAAATATTTTTTTTCAAAAAAAAAAATCAGTCGTCGAATTTATCATGTTTATTAACACGAGAAACTTGAGATTTCTAGTTTTTACATTTGAGAGAATGTTTTTTTTTATCAACTTTTGAGAATAAAATTTCTCCCATAAAATGTATATTAATTTTTTTTAGCCAAAACCATAAAATGTAGGGAAGTTAGGCCAAATGACAAAAAAACTATAATTCATTAACTAACCAAAACCCCACCCTCTCTTCTCCTTTCTTTTTCTATTTTTCTTTACCTTTTTTACTACAAATCTAATTTTCTTTTATTTTTTGGTCATTTCACAAATAAACTCGAAAATATATTATATGGTATAATGAAACGTAAGAAAATTGAAGTTTATTATTTATTTTAATTTTTGTTAGTTTGATGTTTTACGCAAAATTTAGGATAATCTCCGCGGACGCATGTAAAGATTTTTAAAAATAGTATAGAAATAAATTGCAAATAACCACGAAATATATTGAGAAATTCTCACAAATGCCACATTCATAGTATCAATTTTATGTTTACACTAATCAATTTTCATGTTAATTGACTTAGAGTTTAGAGTTTAGAGTTAGTGATGGAGCAGAGTTGTTGGAATGTAAAATTTATGATTCTAATAAATATATAAAAAAAATTTATAAAAAAAATTTTAAAAATTAAAAAATTGTTTTAAAAATAATTTTCGATTTTCAAAAAGAAATTTTGAAAAAAAAATTCAAAAAAGAAATCAAAACAAAACAAATTATAAAAAAAATCAAACTTGAAAAAGTATAATTGAAAAACACAAAAAAAATTTTTTTGTCTAAATTGGCCAATTGCTTAAAATAAAAGAACTCTAGCATTCATATCACTGATCCCTGAACCGAACACGTTACTTGTCTGCAGCTTCACCTTATAAAGAGAGCGAGATTCTCTCACAGTGAAAGATGGGTTCGCACTAGAAACTTTCACTTCTTCTGCTGGTAAGAGACGCAAAGGTCTTGCATAGCTCTGGTAATCTAAAACCACCAAACCTTTCGATTAAAGAGTGGAAACAGAACCAAAAGTAACATCTTTGAACATTCTACTGATCGATTGAGAGGGGAAAGATAGTGAATTTGAATAGGAGAGATGATGTTACCTTGATAATCGGATGTTTTCGAGCAGATTGAACCGGATTGAGAACGATGAATTCGACAGGAAAGGTTTCTCCTTTTAAGAAATTGAGATGATGGGTTTATCGTTAACCTCGCGAAAGATAAAGGGTTAAGGCAAATTGATTCTGTCGCCATTAGAATTGCAGCAACTCTCGCGGTAGAAGAAGAAGAAGAGAGACGCCGCACGGCACATAGAAAATGCAGACCAGAGAAGCTTCCACGAGAGGGAAAAAAAAACATTTTTTTTTTTGTGAGAGGCATTGAAACTTCTGGCCGAGACAGAGTCTTTGTCCGGAGCTGAAGACGCAGAATAAAACCCGAGTCTTTGGGAGTTTCCCAAGTCTAGGCTGCAGTTTAAGAGTTTGTTTTGATTTGTTTCAATTTTAGGAAGTCATGGAGTTCTTTTTTTTTTTGATAATCCAGTATCCGACCACTTTGCGTGATCGACTAGCCCACCGGACCGAAGCCCATGCCATTACAGGATTTTTAAGCGTCCACTTAAGGGCCCCTGGTTACGCGAAGTGGTCTGGAGGGCGAGAGGAGCCCATGTAAATCCCCTCGTGGCCAACGCGAATCGAACCCGCGACCGTATCGGGGCCGAAGCTCCCTCAAGTACCACTAGGCCAACTCGAGTTGGTTGTCATGGAGTTCTTTACGTTGGTTTGTTATCTATTTCTTTAGAAACCTGTAAGCTTCGGCATTTGATCAATAAGAAAGTATTCAGTTCATTTTCTAACGTGTTGCAAGCTCGTGTGAGAAACAGATAGAGAGTTCAAAATGAGTGACAAGATGAGAAAGTTCTTTAAAAAGAAAAAAACTGCAAATGGCATAGTAAATGAAAGCGCTCCAAAGAACTCCAAACGTAACAGTGTTTAAGCAAATGCAAAATGAGTTTCCAGAGACACAGAGATAAACTTCAAACGAACCAAAACAAGACACAGAGATAAACTTCAAAGGAACCAAAACAAGACACAGAGATAAACTTCAAACAATACACAGAGAGAGAGAGAGAGAGAGAGAGAGAGAGAGAGAGAGAGAGAGAGATCACCCCAAATGGCATCATTAACTTTGAGCTTGGCTGCCTCCGAAGAAGCCTGTTAGGCCTTGTCGCTATAACCAGTAACGCACTAAAAACGACAAAAGCATTAAGCAGTTCAGAGCTTGAGAAAAGAAAATCCATTTTTGAAAACAAATAAGAGAGGGAAGAGGAGAAATTACCTTTTCGGCATGAAGAAGATAAGAAGCGGGTTTTGGTTGCTTCGTCCTCCCATTCCACACTTTCAATCCATCACTACAAGAAAACACATGCTTAACGACGAAAATTAACGAAGAAAAACAATCATCGTAAATTTGCGTCGAGTTTACGACGAATTTACGTGAAAAACTAAAGTCATCGTTATTTCCTCGTAACGTAACGACAAAACTGTTTCGTCGTAAAGTGGATGTAATTTTACGAGTATTTTACGAGGAAAAACTATTTCCTCGTAAATACGACGTAAACTTTGCGTGGTATTTACGAGGGAATAGTTTACGTGTATTTAGCGAGAAAATTTTTGAATCCACCAACTTCATAGGTGTTACACGTTTTTTTTGCCCACCTAATTAATTTTCGTCGTAAATTCATAGAAAAATTACAACTACCAGATTCGAATTTTCCAGGGGATACTGAAGCTGAAATGCGTCCTCTTCAAATGTGAATGGTTCGACCCCGTCGTCAACAGAGGTGTTCGGTCTAACAAATTCGGTGTAGTTGATGTCAACGGTGGACGAAGGTACAACAAATTCGAGCCTTTCATCTTAGCTTCACAAGCAGACCAAGTTAGCTTCCTTCCATACCCTCGGATGAGAGATTCAGGTATAAATTGGTTAGCAGTGATCAAAGTTACACCTCGAGGACGAATCATCAGTGGAGAAGAACCACCATTGCAAGAAGAACAGATAAATGAAGTTGAGGAACCTGAACAAGAAATTGATGACATCCTTCTCATTGATCCGCATAATCACGAGTACGAAGATCTTACCGATGATGCCACAGACGAAGCTGTTGAAGACGAGTTTAATGAAAATGATGATGTTTCTAGTGATGACGAGAATGTCGATGTATCCGATTGATGTATTTGTTTTATGAATAAGATGAGGGAGTTTGTTTTATGAATAAGATAATGTGGGGTTTGTTTTATGAATAAGGTAATACTAGGAGTTTGTTTTATGAATAAGCAAATGTGGGAATTGTGGTTTTGAATGGAAATAAAGATGGGGTTTGGAGTATATGAAGTAGAAAATAAGGAATATGGGGTTTGGGGTTTCGGATTCAAGGGATTTAAACATAACACTCGTTAATTCCACGTAACAAAAAATCGTCGTAAAGGACTCGTAGGTCAACGAGGAAATAACGAGGAAATATAAAAATACAGAACGCGGGACTCGTTAATTCCACGTAGGACAAAATCGTCGTAAATACCACGTACGATGAATTCGTCGTAAAAACCACGTAGGATGAAATCGTCGTAAATACAACGTAAGACAACGAGGAAATAACGACGAAACCTAAAAATAAAGATGCGGTTTGGAATATATGAAGTAGAAAATAAGGAATATGGGGTTTGGGGTTTGGGGTTTCGGGTTTCGGGTTTCGGGTTTGGGGTTTGGGGTTTCGGGTTTTTGGTTTCGGGTTTCGGGTTTAGGGGTTCGGGGTTTGGGGTTTGGGGTTTGGGGTTCGGGGTTTAGGGGTTCGGAGTTTGGGGTTTTGGGGTTAGGGGTTCGGGGTTTCGGGTTTTGGATTTCGGGTTTCGGGTTTCGGGTTTGGGGTTTCGGGTTTGGGTTTGGGGTTCTAGTTATTTAACCATAACACTCGTTAAAAATAACGACGAAACTTAAAATTAAGTATGGGGTTTGGAATATATGAAGTAGAAAATTAAAGATGGGGGTTTGGGTTTCGGGTTTCGGGTTTGGGCTTTCGGGTTTCGGGTTTGGGGGTTGGGGTTTGGGGTTTCGGGTATGAGGTTTCTGGTTTCGGATTTCGGGGTTTCGGGTTTGGGCTTTCGGGTTTCGGGTTTGGGGGTTAGGGTTTAGGAATAACGACGAAACTTAAAATTAAATATGGGGTTTGGAATATATGAAGTAGAAAATTAAAGATGGGGGTTTGGATTTTGGGTTTCGGGTTTGGGCTTTCGGGTTTGGGGATTGGGGTTTGGGGTTTCGGGTATGGGGTTTCGGGTATGGGGTTTCGGGTTTCGGATTCTAGGGATTTAAATATAACACTCGTTAATTCCACGTAGGATGAAATCGTCGTAAATACCACGTAAGCATAAATCGTCGTAAAGACCACGTAACCAGAAATCGTCGTAAAGACCACGTAAAAAGATTTAAACATTAAACACGTTAATTCCACGTAAGCATAAATCGTCGTAAATACCTCGTAGTGTAAAAACTAGAAAAAAGGGAAAATGATCAAAATACCAGAATAACATGTGGCAAGGCTTCCAGCAATTATAATACGTAAGTCTCGCCCACATGAATTCTAATATCTTATTCTTTTCCTATTTTTTTCAAATATTTATAATTTGAATATGATTTTGCCGAGGAATGTGATTTCAGATAGGTGTGTGATTTGGGAGTTTATGTGTGGTTTGAGAATGAGAGTTGTGGGTATATTTATAGGAAAGCAAGCCTCGTTAATTCCACGTAGGCAAAATCGTCGTTAATACCTCGTAAACAAAAACACGGGCCTTTGTGATTCCTCGCAATTTCCTCGTTAAAAAAAACACGGGCCTATGTAACTGCTCGCTATTTCGTCGTAAACTTACGACGAATTTGAGACGATATGTAATCTTATATATACACCCGAGCGCTCACTCTTTCTTTCCTCTCTACTTCCTCTCCATTTCGTAGCAATGGTAAGCCTCTCTGATTCCTCTCTAATTTGGTTAGTTTAGGATAGATTAGGTGGTTAGTATAGGGAATTTAGATAGGTTTGCGGATTTTATGTTATTTAGTGTTGATTCGGTGGATAATGTTGGGAAATATATTGTTGATGTTAATTTTAAAATTTTCATTTTTTTCCCAGGTTCGAAAAGAAAGACTTACTGCCCATTACAGAGAGATCTTCGGTGAGCCGGGTAGTCGTATAGACCCGGCCTCTTCTTCCGCTCCCAGTTCTTCGGGCCAGGAGACTGTCCCCGAGACTCAGTACACTCAGAGAGTCTCTGGGTCTACTTCTTCTAGTGCACCATCGGCTCCTCATGTGCCTCCTCCGATGCCTCCTCCTGTGCCTCCTCCGATGGCACCTCCGATGGTCGCCGATATTCATCCTGATCTGATGGTGCCTCCGAGTGCTCCTTACTCGCAGTACACTGTAGAGGACATTCTCAGTGTGCCAGGCAGAGAAGGTTTACCAGTCATCGACCCAGACCGACCGGACGGAACATTGTGGTATGTTGCATTAATTTTTTTTTAATTCGTTTAAATTTCTTTTATAACATTAAAAAATAATTTATATTTTAAATTTGTATTTTCCAGGTGGGGGGTTGACGGATGTCTTGCATCGGACGTAACCGACACGATCAAGGGTTACTTCTCCATGGCACATTCAAACTGGAGTAAGACGCATCACTACGTCAGAAAGATGTGGTTCAAAATTTAAGCTGTAAGTTTCTATTAATTAATTATATATATTTTAATTTTTTCATGATTTATATATATACTTTCTAAAAAACTAAATGTTAATTTAATTTTTCCAACAGCAAAAATATAATTGGGCCTTGGGGATCACTGAGAGGGTGAGGAAGAAGTTTAACGCGAAAGCGAATGTTCGCTTGTTGGACACGGTCTCCAACTGGAAGGGTGACTGGATCGTGAAGGGGTATGAGCGTGGCAAACCCGCTGAGCTCACCACGGATGTGTGGGATGGCCTCATCCGTTATTGGCGCCTTCCTGATTCCATTAGAATCGCCCAGTCTTGCTCTAACTCCCGTAACACGGTCGATGAGCACGGGAACGGGCCGATGCTTCACACTACGGGCCAAAAACCCCACGCCGGTGTCCGTTTGGAAATGGTAGTTAAATATTTTATTAAATAATTTTTTTAATACATATATTAATTTATTCTGACTTTCTTAAATGTTTTTTAGGCCAAAGAGACGGGACATCTCCCGTCTCTTATGGAACTTTACGAGAGGACCCACAAGAACAAGGCGGGCGTATTTGTAGATGGCAAGTCCGAGCAAATCTACAACGACGTAGTTGCTCGGGTTGAAGACCGCCAGACTCAGCTGACCCAGCAGTCTACCGACGGAGTACCCGTCACCTTATCCACACTTGAAGTGGATAAGATTTACGAGAAGGTAAATTTTCAAAAAAATTAATTTTTAATTATTTATTTAATTTAACTTTAAATTTTTACTTACAATATTTATTTTTTGTTTTTAAGGTTGTCCCTAAAAAAAGGGACGGACGTTGGGTATTGGTTCCGTCAACGATGTTCCGAGAGCGACATCGTCTTATGGTCAGCGACGGGATGATGAAGTCACGGAGCTGCGTAGAGAGTCCGCTCAGCTGCGTAACGAGTTGACCGCGACAAAATCTCGTATGGGTGGAGTCGAGGCTTCTTGGACGTTATTGCGGCCATAAATCCGGAATGGGAGTCCATGTTGAGGAACATGCGACAACAACATCCCATTCAAGGCGAGTCATCCGACGTACATAACGAGGTGGATGTTACGAGGAGGAGTGATGAATTCTACCGGGCGATGAACGACCCTTAGTTTTTTTTTTTGTTGTTGTATTATATAAATTCAAAACTTATTTATATATAAAATATTTTCATATTGATTTATTTTTATTTTGAATTTTAATTTATTATTAAATTAAATAATTTTAATTATTTTTTAATTATATTTTTAAATTCTGTAAAATAATAAAAACGAAGTAAATTCGTAGCCAATGTACGAACTCTTTACGTGGAAACCTTACGAGGAAATGACGAGAAACATTTAACGAGTATTTTACGAGGAATCATTTACGAGGAAATAACGAGGAAAAGTTTACGACCATTTTACGAGGAAATCATTTCGTGGTTGTTACGTGTATTTTTCGAGGAAACTCTTTCAAGATATTTACGTGTAGGTTACGAGGAACTATTTTCGAGGTATTTACGAGGAATTATAGCGACGTCCTTATGTGGAATATTGACGTGGTCTTTACGACGAATCGTCCTACTTCGTCTTTACGACGAAATATATTCCTCGCTAAGTTACGACGAATTAGCGAGGAAATATGTGTTACGACAGACGTGTAACGAGCAAACGCGTTTCCTCGCTAATTCGTCGTAAAGCCTCTTTTACGACGAATTAGCGAGGAAAACCGCCCTCGTTAAGATTATGTTTTCTTGTAGTGCATTCTTACCATATAAAATACATAAGTAAATTTAGAATTTGCTTTGAATTTTTTTTGATAAAATTTTGAACAATTATTGACAACTTAATATTTAGATTTTACACTTTTCATTGAATGTTTTTAAAATTATTAATTACTAGAACTATTAAACATGCCACAAATTTTTTATTGTTATAATTGATTTAAAAAATTTGTTATAAAGAAATACAAATGATCAAAAATAATATGAGTATAAAATATTTTTTAACAGATGTCAATATTAAAAATGTACTATATATCTATGTTAATATCATTTAAACATAATTTTATACCATATAAAATAGAGAAAAATGTTTGTATGGATTAATAAAAATTAGTTTAAGTATTTGTATCAATTTAATTATATACGTAATATTTACTAAATTTTTAATAATTCAATATATATTTATTATTTTATAATATGTAAAAAATATATAATACTTAAAAATAATTTATATATAATATTAATTCTGCGCAAGGCACGGATCTTAACCTAGTCAAATATTAAAAGACTAAAGAGCAAAAGAAAAGAGAAAGAGAGACATATTGTTCACTTGGGTACTTAAGAACTTATTTTGGGCCGATACTGGGTTTGTAAAACTATATTGGAATGATTTATTAATTGTTTTTAGCCTAATTTAAAGCATGGTACCAAGTGTTTGACTTCAGGCCCAAGGACCCAAACGTGGCCAGGAGCAATTTAGGATTGAGGGTAAAGTTTTTTTTTAACAGTGGAAAGAGACGCTTGTTGAACAAGCAATGTATGGTGGAAGGCTAAAAACTTCCGAAAACAAAACACAAATAGAAACAAAAGACGACAAAGCATCAGAAGATACTTAAAATGATAAGAACATAACATCAGCAGAGGAGAAAGGCCTGAAACCAGGCAAACTCGCACTCCTCTGAACCAGTGATCATCTGGTCTCGGCCTCTGCATTAAGGCGCTCCTGCAACCAACGAGGGCCTCCACGGGCAATATAGGATATTAGGATGCCACCCGATTCCCCTTAATAACACTCTGTGCAATCTCCAATGCTGGTTGGTTCCTACTCTCCATAACATGAACACATTGCCACCCATCAAGGTATAGTAACAACTCATGACTAGAGTATACAAGCCCTTGAACTAATGTGTATCTCTGAGGGTATAACATAGCTTCTCAGACCAGTAGATAATGAGATTCCAAGATAACCCCACACTGACGAGTTGAAACCATACTCTCCACTGCAAACTTTAAACCCAACAGCTCCGCTTCCATTTGGGACTGAACACCAGAGAATGAACTTCGACTATGCATGATCGTCATCCCATATGGTCCCTCAATATCCACGACGCTCCATTATAACCATTCGGTCTTTCCCACGCAATACCAACATTGCATTTAAGAGAGCCAACCGGGGGAGGAGACCATTTCAGAGGAGTTGTGAGCCTACCCGAGCGATTGTCTGACTCCACCCTCTCAGTAGTATTAACCGCAAACCAAATGCTAGCCTCCTCTAGAGCTTTGGATAGGATTGAGACCGGACTTGTTTGTGTTCTCGCAAAGATCAACTCATTTCGCCCTTTACAAATCTGCCACATGATCCAAATGAAGCTATTGTTCTGTGCCTCATTCCCCTTTTTATCATTGACGATCAATAAGTGATATATATTAAGGAAAACAGAGCTTCTCGAAAAGCCCCCCTGAGGAAGCTTGATAGTTGATCTCGCCCATACCTCCTGAGCTACAGGACAGTGGAAGAGCAGGTGGCAGATGGACTCCGTTGCAGACGCGCAAACAGCACAAGTAGTATCCAACTGAATTCCTCTAGACCTGAGTCTATCTTTAACAGCAAGAGCACCAGCTAACACCTTCCAGAGAAAGTGCTTGAGCTTCGAAGGAACTTTGATTTTCCAGATGCTACTCCATAGCTTCTTCTCAATAGGAGGCAAACCCTGCTGTGGTTGATCAATGTTTTGTAGAGTCTCTATAAACCGGTAGCCACTCTGTGAGGAATAAGACCCGTCCTTCGTTAATCCCCATTTGTAAAAATCTTCAACGCAATGGTTGGGTCTGATTTTAAGAATCAACTCTGCATCCTCCACAGTAAAAGTACGTCTAACCAGAGATTCATCCCATCTATGAGTACCAGGAATAAACAAATCCGCGATAGTGAGATTCAGATCAATCACGCTATCTTCTCGATACATATGAAACTTAGGAACAGAGTTTAGAATCCATTTTTCTGACCAGATGTTTGTATCACGACCGTTGCCTACTGCCCTGACCAAGCCTTCTTTTAACAATTCTCTCCCATGCAACAAACTTCTCCACGCGAAAGATGGGCGCGAACCAATACTGCACTCCAAGAATGAACCATTTTGGAAATAACGACTCTTGAGCACTCTCGCGACTCCAAGCCTGTTTACCCAAAAGAGCCTGATTGAACTTCTCAATGTCGTGAAAACCCAGAACACCTTCTTCCTTTCTTTTACAGAGCTTAGACCACGCGACCCATGAGATCTTTCTTTTGTTTTCACCACTGCTCCACCAGAATTCGGACATGGCACTAGTAAGCTTAGCACACAAGTCTTTAGGAAGTTTAAAGACTGACATCCCATATATCGGTAGTGCCAAGCATATTGATTTCAAAAGAACTTCTTTACCTCCATGTGAGAGCGACTTAGCAAACCAGCCATGCATCCTGGACTTGAGTCTTTCACGTATGAAGTCCAACAGGTCCCGTTTCGAGCCTTTGAAAGATTCTGGAAGTCCAAGATAGGTGCCTTCCCCACCTTCTTTCTCAATACCCAACACACCTTTGACTTCCAGTTTTGCTTCGTCACTAACTTGAGAACCAAAAATAATAGATGATTTTTGAGTATTTATAATCTGACCTGATGCATCCCCATAAAGTTTTAAGCAATTCCTCAGTTCCATACTATCAGCCTGGTTTGCACGACAAAGCATCAGACTATCATCAGCGAACAACAAGTGATGCACTACAGGACCACCCACCCCCAAACTGATGCCATGAATATTCCCTTGCTCAGCCAAAAGATTCATCTTATTGACTAGAGCTTCAGCACAGAGAATGAAGAGAAGTGGAGATAAGGGGTCCCCTTGGCGAATGCCACGTTCAGGTCTGATAAACCCATGTTGTCTCCCATTCAGCAAAATCGTGAAGGAGACTGTAGAAATGCAAGCCATCACCCAATTGATCCACACCCTTGCAAAGCCCATCCTCTCTAGTAATGTCTCCACAAAGCTCCACTCAACTCGATCGTAGGCTTTTGACATGTCAGTTTTCACAGCCATATAGTCTGATGAGATTGAGCTGGAGGTCCTAAGTCCAAGCACCATCTCATGAGCTACTATCACATTATCAGTAATCAAACGCCCACTCACGAAAGCACCTTGTGTGTCTGATATAACCGAAATATGTGGGCTCCACTAAACCATAAAATTCGGTTTCAAAAGTCAAGAAATAAAGACTGATCTTGGAGGGGTTTTTGCAATGTTCGCGGTCCCACCGAAACGTGGCAATCCACGATTGATTTACTTTTTAATTTTTTTTAGACAAAAAAAAATTCAAACGGTTTTACCGTCAATCATGCTCTAAATCTTGCGTAAGTAAATAGTAATTTAGTAAACACACAACAAAATAACTGGTTCAGAGACTTGACCATCAGCTTGAAAGGATTCGAGATTTTGAATTATTGAAGTTTAGCACAATCCTCTTTCCTTTTTTTTATGAACAATCCTCTTTCCTTAAGTTTAGATATATGTGGATCTTATAATTGACTCTACATTATCTCAAAATCACCGAATTAAACAAGATGTCTTTTGTCATTGTAAAGTTAATGTACTCTTAATGCATGTTATTGAAGTAGAACGATCATTAGTATAAAAGACGGTCCTTTAAATTTTTCAAAGCTAACTTAATTTATACTTGTTGATATCTTGCATTCATTAGTGTGTACGTCTTCTATGGTAAATTAAAAGTATATTTTAAGTAAGTGGAAAAAAAAAGAGTTGATATGTATGCATGTGGCGGACTCACTTGGACAACGTTGGGTTCAATTGATACCCCTAAAATTTGAAATAAATTGTATTTTGCTTAAAGGTATCTTGATTTCTAAAAGAAAAATGGTGAAAAAATAATGTTGAACCTATAAAATTTAAGATTAAATTTCTCTATGACCCCAGTTAGGAACGATTCTAGGTCCGCAATAATGGGCGGGTTGGTCTATTTGGGCTCTTTTTACTGGACAGTTTTGGTCAATATCTAAATAGGACCATGTCCAAATAAGATCACACAAAAAAAACCATATCAGTTGAATTGTCCATGGGATCCAGACGTCTATTTAGTATAAATAACAATTTTTATTGTAAAAGATGAAAATATACTAAATTTCGTATATATTATAGACTTAAACTTTATTATTTTGCAATTTGAATTTTTATGAGAAATTTTGATTTTGAGATTTTTGTGATTTTGATAAAAAATATGACTTTCGGTTTCCGGAAAACGTGATTTTGCGGTTTTAACCAAGAAAATGTAATTTTAACGGAAAATTGCGATTTTGCAGTTTTGGCGGAAAGACAGGATTTTATGGTTTTAATGGAGAAAATATAATTTTTGCAGGAAAATATGATTTTTCGGTTTTGGCCAAAACTCAATTTTATCATTTTGGTAAGACAAATGAAATTTGTAATTTTTTGCTTAATTTTCTAAACTTAGATATTTTAGCTATTTGGACTGTTCAATATCCAGATGGTCTTGTCCGATTTTGTCCAAGAGCCAATTGGATTTGTCCAAGAGCCAATTGGATTTGTCCATTTAAACCTATTTAAATTTAGTCTATGTGTCCATATTAACCCATAATAATTTGGATACGCGCATGGACAATCCACCCATTTTACATCCCTACATGTATGTATGTTATCGAAATATATTAATTGAAAAGTTGGTAAAATGAATCTTAACAATTTTAACCAAAAAACGTTTTATATATTAACATTTTTTTTTGTCAACTTATATATTAACATATATTTCTACAAAAAAATAGATTCCATCACTGACTGCTTATGCTACTAGCCAACTATGCATGTATTATACTATAGTACTTAACGATGTTGATTACACAATTACCGTATTTTAATTATTCCAATGTTTAAATATGGTATACGTATCCACAACGTTTGCATCTGTTTGAAAAGACAACACATGGTTCAGGTTTAAGATTTATTATAATTGATGGTATTTAATTATCTAATAATGATCACCAAAAGGTATGTACCTTTCTCTCATGCATGCAAATTATTTAAATACTTTGATTCACTCGTCATGAGATACCAAAGAGTGGAAGAACACAAATATTAGACGACAAAGATTTTATTAAAAATCTAACACTGAATCGATTTCAGCTGTCCTACTGCGTCAACAACCAGGAAATTTGGAAGATGTTAACATTTTCTTACTAAAATATATAGTACCTTATACTATCATAATAAAAGACATTAAATGCCGAAAATGTCGATGTGAATATATATTTGATTTTCGTGATTTTTGCGATTAATTTCTCTTGGCCATCGTGATAAGATAATTTTAATTAGATAATGTTTATAATATACTTCATAACAATATTAATGTGGAAAATATAGAACGGTGCATTTTAGGTTTGAACTGGTTACGTGAATACTATAAACTTTTTATTGAAAATAGCACATAAGACAATTTAGGCTAATTGCTGATTAGGTTATAATCCTTATCTTCGTGTACCATCAAGGCTGCTATAATATGTATACTAGATTTTGACCGCGCTTGAAAGCGCGGGTTTGATTTTGTTTTGCTTTTCATAATTATGAAATTTAGGGTTTGAATCATATAATTTTGAAGATTATATCACTAATAAATAGGTCATTTGCATAAGCACAATTAATTTGTATGAATTTTATCACGCGTTTGCGTTTTTGAAGTTTGTTCGAAATTTGTTTGAAGATTCATTTGTATGTAAAAATAGTATATCAATTTGAAACTGGTATAAATATAATTATTAGTAACAATTTATGTTACTTTTAATTGTATGTATATTAACAATCAAACTACCAATTATAAAACCAAGTATTAGAATATTTTTTAAATTTTTTTTAAAAAAGTATCTAAAATATAAATCTAAACTACAATTTCCTATTTTATAAAAGTATCGGAGAGACATATGTTCCATCATTAAAAGTTAGGTTTTAAAAAGAATGTTTTATTCACATATATTTTTGTAAGTTATGTTCTTAAGTATTTGGGATTTTTCCTATTTTAAATTTAATGTGGGTCTCAATTTAATTATGTTAAAAATTTTGGTCTTATTAATTTGGGTTTATCTGTGTTAGAAATTAATTTTGTAGTCGATGGTACTACGCTCCTTGTGGGTGAAATGAATATTTCGATGTTTTTAAAAGTGGGGGAAATGAATATTTCGATAAGGTTATGTTCTAATAGGTTGTGCTTTGGTCTTGGTTCATGTAATTTATTTTGTTTGGGTAGGGTGGTTTAGCAATCTATTTAAATAGTTAAGAATAAATAATAATGTATCGAGTTTGATAGTTAGAGTAAAAATCGCTTATATATAAGGTAAAATATCTTGTCAAGTATTGTTATAATATAAAGGAGAAGTCCAAAAAAAATAAAAAAGTAAAGGGTCCAAATAATTTTTTTAAGTAAATTTATTAAAACTCTTTCTCTTTTAATAGTATTGATAGCCGTATAGGGTATAGGGGTAGTTCTGAAACTTTCTGGCCTTAGAAAAAGGCGTGGTAAACGGTTAAACTAAAGGGCTTTTTACAGAATTGACGTATAACTTAAAGTCAAACACAAAACTAACCTCTTTTTTTTTGAAAATTGGTTTTGCCCTATTCACCCCACAAGTTCATATAATTTACGAAAATGCCATCAATTTTTTTTTCTTTTTTTTTTCGAAAATGATATTTTTACTCTCTCACCCTCATCATCTTCAAGTAATTACAAGATTGCCATTGTCATCAATACCACAACCACCATGAACAACCAATTTGAAGCTTTTAATGCTCCCAAAATCGATTTACCCTTCTTCTTTTTCCATTCTTGTGAACTAAACACAACATATCTCTCACTTTCTCTCCACAATGAGCTAAAAAAACCCAAGATTTTGATTCTAAATTTTTTATGGTTCATAGAGTCATAGAAGCTAACGATTCTGGGTGGGTTACTTTCGTTTGTGATTCTGTGTGCTTGGAGAAGCCTTATGTATGCTAAGGAACTTATCTCACCAATTTAAGGTATGACATCGAGTTTTTTTCCAGATCTGTTCGTCAGACGACTTACTTGGGAAGTCATCTGGCTGTAGACAACTTACCTGGAAGTCGTCTGGTCAACGCAGAGGTTATTTTTGCAATTGACTTTGAAATCTGTAACCTGAGACGACTGAAAGTTAAGTCGTCTGTTTTTGTTTGGTTTCAAAAAAAATTCCAAAGAACCTAGACGACTTACATTTCAGTCGTCATAGGTTAGTTTTGCATTTGACTGGATAATTTCAGAAGTTTGACTTTCCCAGACGACTTACATTTCAGTCGTCTGGCGAAAATTAAAATAATAATATTTTTTTTAAAGTAGACGACTTACAGTTATGTCGTCATAGGTTAGTTTTGCAATTGAAAAAAAAAACTTCAAAATTTAATTATACACAGACGACTTATACATCAGTCGTCCACGAGATGACTTACTTGTAAGTCGTCCACGAGATGACTTACTTGTAAGTCGTCCACGAGATGACTTACTTGTAAGTCGTCCAGGATTTTTTTCTAAGATTCTGGTCAAACCTCGTAAATCCTGGACGACTTACATTTCAGTCGTCTCGTGGACGACTGAATTATAAGTCGTCTGTATATAATTAAATCTTGAAGTTTTTTTTTAATTGCAAAACTAACCTACGACGACTTAACTGTAAGTCGTCTACTTTTAAAAAAATATTATTATTTTAATTTTCACTAGACGACTGAAATGTAAGTCGTCCAGAAAAGTCAAACTTCTGAAATTATCCAGTCAAATGCAAAACTAACCTATGACGACTGAAATGTAAGTCGTCTAGCTTTTTTGGAGTTTTTTTTTAGCCAAACAATAGTAGACGACTTATTTTTCAGTCGTCCGAAATAACAGATTTCAAAGTCAATTGCAAAAATAACCTCTGTGTTGACCAGACGACGTATAGTTTAGTCGTCTGGACAACTTAGATTGAAGTCGTCCGCGTCTTCTCCGCTAGTTTTTAAGTCTTCTACGTTAGTTTTTGAATAACTTGTATTTTTAAGAGTGATAAGTAACTTCAAGATATGTAAAACTCATATTTACAAAATATGTTCTCTCCCTTAGTTTTACTAAATTTGACTAAGTTTTTCAACGCAAACTTATAATAAAATATGATATGCTTTGACTAGTTACTATTGTTTGTTTCCATCTCTTAAGTATTATTGTTATAGACAATAATGATGACTATTGTTATGAGTTGGAAGAAGGGTTAAAATACTTCTTAAAATGTTGTATCAATATAAAGCTACCAACATTCTTGTTTATTAAGATGAGAAAAAGGCCATTGGAGTTTATTATTGCATATGAGAGATCCAAAGATAAGAAAAAGGCTACTGAAGTCTATTATTTCATTGATTTGTAAATGTGTAAACACATTGTTAGCACATTTAATACATCTTGGAAAACATTATTACTGATTTTACAAAAAATTCACAACTAAAAGAGTAGACATGCAATTCACAAAACAGACCACAAACAAAACTATTATAGATCATTCCTCTACAAAGACAAGCTTGGATTCCACTTGAGTAGACAAGACCACACGACTTTTAAGAAGTCCAGACGACTTCTAAGAAGTCCAGACGACTTTCAAGAAATTCAGACGACTTTGTCAGAAGACTTTTAGGAAGTTCAGACGACTTCCAGACGACTTTACAGGAAGTCCAGACGACTTTACAGGAAGTCCAGACGACTTTACAGGAAGTCCAGACGACTTTGTCAGAAGACTTCCAAGAAGTCCAGACGACTTCCAGACGACTAACAGGTAAGTCGTCCCAGAAGTCTTCCAGATCTGAAAAACCTGCATATTAAATCCAGATCTGAAAAACCTGCATATCCAAAAACGTTCAAATGGCTTAAAAACAGAAAAAATGAGTGAAAGATTAGATAAATCTACCTTTACAGAACACACAAAAATACATATCTAAAAATAACAGATCTACCTTTAAATTAGTGGAAGATGAGTACCATCTAATTAAAAACCTGCAAAAAAGATAGATTAGTAAGAAAGACATGAGACAAAACTGGAAAATTCATATAAAGTTTGGTGTTTTCAAGTCAAAGAGATTAGAGTGGGTTTGGAGAGTTTTAGTTTGGGAAAAAAGTAAGAACTTTATACAACAAGAAGTTATCAAATGAAGAAAAATCAGACATAAGAACTTACCAAAACGCTCAGATCTATTATAAAAGGGAGACTTCGTCAGAAGACTTCCATGAAGTTCAGACGACTTCCTGGAAGTCCAGACGACTTCCTGGAAGTCCAGACGACTTCCTGGAAGTCCAGACGACTTCCTGGAAGTCCAGACGACTTTGTCAGAAGACTTCCAAGAAGTCCAGACGACTTCCAGACGACTAACAGGTAAGTCGTCCAAGAAGTCTTCCAGATCTGAAAAACCTGCATATCAAATCCAGATCTGAAAAACCTGCATATCCAAAAACGTTCAAATGACTTAAAAATAGAGAAAATGAGTGGAAGATTAGATAAATCTACATTTATAGAACACACAAAAATACATATCTAAAATTAATAGATTTACCTTTAAATTAATGGAAGATGAGTACCATTTGATTAAAAACCTGTAAAAGAGATAGATTAGTAAGAAATACATGAGACAAAACTGAAAAATTCATATAAAGTTTGGTGTTTTCAAGTCAAAGAGATTAGAGAGAGGTTGGAGAGTTTTAGAATGATGAACATTACATTTTTGTTGCAGCCATTTGAGAGGAAAAGAGAGAATGTGTAAATTTTTCTTTATATAGGGAGACAAAAAATCCAATTAGATTAAATATTTTTTACTCAGACGACTTCCTGGACGACTTATATTTCAGTCGTCTGGTGAAGAAATTAAAACAGACGACTTACATGTAAGTCGTCCAGAAGAGTTTAATATTTTTAGCGGGAAATTAAATATTTTTAGCGGGAAACTAAAATAGAAGACTTTCCAGACGACTTACAAGTAAGTCGTCTGGTTTAAATTATTTAAGCGGAAAAATAATTTTTAAAAAAAATTTTAGGCGGGAATATTTGGACGACTTACATGTAAGTCATCTGTTTTAATTTCTTCACCAGACGACTGAAATGTAAGTCGTCCGAGTAAATTATTCAACAGACGACTAAAATATACGTCGTCCGAGTAAATTATTCAACAGACGACTGAAATATAAGTCGTCCACACCCTAAACATAACCCCTAAACTTAATTATCTAATTAAAGACTTCATAAAATCAAATCAAACTTGAAAAGTGTTTATTATACACATAAATAAACACACATAGGTGAAAACTAATTTTTGAAAAAAACATTTTAGTTTTCCAAAATCTAACCCTAACAATACATACAATACTAAAACATATGTTTGCCAAACTCCTAAACCAAAGTATTTCATGATTCACTACTTCCACTCATCTATCTTCAAAACAAATCAATTTTATCATATCTTAATTTATATCACTTAAAACTGTTTATAATTACTTGATTTTTATTTTTCACGCATCAAAATATTTTTTTACAAGATTTATAAATTATTTTTAAAATAAACCGGTACCAGACGACTTACACTTCAGTCGTCCAGACGACTTCCAACATCTCAGACGACTCAGACGATTTACTAGGGCTATATTCGTAAAAATGGCTTCTGTTTTTTTGTTTGGTCACAAGGGGCTGAGCTGTAATTTCACTAGGCTTTTAGGTTAGTTTTGCATTTGATTCAAGTTTGGGTATAAGTTTGGGGTTAAAATCAAGTTGTGGGTTAGTTTTGGCAAAAATCCCTAAACTAAATTGATGTAATTTACTTTATTGAGGTCCACTAACTTTGATCTCGGCCCAAATGGAACTGTAAACTCAAACTTTTGTCGGTTATATAAGATCGAGTACAAATGATACAAATATTTGAGCCTCTAGAAATGAATCGTCCGCTTTTGAAATTTTCTCGAAATGTAGAGTTGTTTTATTCGAAGATCATACAAGACACGTCCATACGTGGCGCAAAGCCAAGTTTTAAGAACGCCACGTGACATTTTTTTGCATGCATCCCCTTTGAATATCAAGATTCTCTTTCTCAAGATTAAAGACAGTGTTGCTGTGTTCCTAAGATGTAGTGTGGGTGATGGGAAAACAGCTAAGTTCTGGTATGATTTCTGGAATGATATGGGATCCTTGATCTGTACGTTTGGTGAATCTGGCACCAGAGAACTTCGTCTTCGAAGGGAGGCAAACGTGTGTGAGGCGGCTGCTAATGGCCACTGGCTACTTCCTCATGCTTGGTCCGACGAGGTAGAGACTCTGTAGATTGTCCTCTCAACAATGACCCCTCCTTCTGATGAGAATGGCAGGGATGTCTATCTGTGGAGGAATGGAGAGGACCATTATGTCCAGAAGTTCTCGACCAAGGCTACTTGGATTAGGCTAAGAGAACCCTCATCTCTGGTACCATGGAGCAGACTAGTCTGGTTCAAGGAAGAAATACCAAGATGTTCTTTTGTTACTTGGAT
Source organism: Brassica napus (assembly GCF_020379485.1). Taxonomy (NCBI): domain Eukaryota; kingdom Viridiplantae; phylum Streptophyta; class Magnoliopsida; order Brassicales; family Brassicaceae; genus Brassica; species Brassica napus. Next base: position 73,581,583 of record NC_063446.1, read on the forward strand.
GGTGGCTCTCGCTAGGCTTCCCACTAGGGATCGGCTTGCTTCGTGGGGCATGAACGTTCCAACGCAGTGTGTTCTTTGTCTCTTCGGAACAGAGTCTCATTCTCATCTTTTCTTTCAATGTCCTTTTGTTGCAGCAATTTGGGCTAAGTTCTCTGCCAGTCCAGTTCTGCTTGCTCCAGTCTCTATCCAAGCGCTTGCTGGTGTTATTGATCATCCCCAACTCGCTGGAGTTGCTGGTATGGATGCTGTGCTGAAGCTTATATTGCAGGTAATTGTGTATTGCATCTGGCGGGAACGTAACGTGCGCATCTTCCAGCAAGTCTCTACATCAGTTGCTGAAGTCTTCTCTCGGGTGGACCGTCTCATCAAGGACCGCCTGCTTGCCATCAGTCGTCACGCCCAACCTCCGCCATCGCCTTCGTTGCTCCTGCTCTATCTCTATTTGTTGCCCGCGGGTCTGTAATTCTTGCTCTGTTGTCTTTGCTCTCTCTTATTTTTTTGTAATAAGTGGTTTGCCACAATTCTAAAAAACTGAAAATCTTGGTATAAATCTTAACATTTAAACCAAAAAAAAGATTCTCTTTCTCTGACTTTGATTTCTGCACCTATAAGTTTGTATGATCTCTATTTAACCGAACATCGATCAGCTCAGCTTTATCCATCAATACATACATTTTCATTTCGATAACAAGAAAAAAATGCCAGGGATCACACTAGGAGACACGGTGCCAAACCTAGAGGTGGAGACGACACACAAGAACTTCAAGCTCCATGACTACTTCGCCGATTCTTGGACCGTCCTCTTCTCTCACCCTGGTATATAAGAACATCCTTATATCTTGACTAACCCAGTCAAGTTTCATTTTTTTCCTTAAATTGATCGAAATATATGAAGCATCTCCAATTTATTTACTCTCCTTATTGACAAATGGACTTAAAGGGGATTTCACACCTGTATGCACAACCGAGCTTGGTGCGATGGGAAAATACGCTCATGAGTTCGAGCAGAGAGGTGTGAAGCTCCTTGGTTTGTCTTGTTGATGGCGGCCAAACATAAGAACAAGATTGCCACGCCGGTTAACTGGAAACCAGATGAACCGGTTGTTATCTCACCAGCTGTGTCAGACGAAGAGGCTAAGAAGTTGTTTCCTCAGGGTTTCAAGACTGCCGAACTTCCGTCCAAGAAAGGCTACCTACGTGTCGCCGATGTCTCTTGAAAGACCGAAAAGAAAGAAACTAGTTATGTTGTATGAGTGGATTGTATAATAATGCTCACAATGGGTTGATAAAAATATGAAAAACTACGTTTGTAACGTATCGTGTGTGTACTCTGGAGGATATAGCCTTATATTAATAGAAATAATGTATGTTTTATAAAGTGGTGTACTACGACGTCTCACCGATCTGAAACGTGCTGTTTGACTAGTTAAACTAAACAGTGTTCCCTGACTTAAACAAACGTCCATGATGCAAAAACCAACAGCTGACGATGTTTTCCGTCTCTTTTGTTGTCATCCGTCATTGATAAAATGAACAAAATCTTTTATATCCGACGAGTTTCGGAAATTAAAAACCATAGAATCACTACAAGAAATATGTACATTCTTAGCTCACGAAAAACACTATAGTAAACCTTTCATAGCGTTTTCTCATATGCTATAGCTCACGAAAAACACTATAGTAAACCTTTCATAGCGTTTTCTCATATGCTATGTCGTCGGCAGCCATCATAGGTACTCCTTCTACGATAGCATTTTTAAAATGCTGCGAAATGTTCAGATACGATAGCAATACTTGAATGTTGTTATTAACTTTAATTATAGCACTATTTTTTGTTACAAATTGATTGCGATTCGTATATTCGTGCTATAATAAGTCTTTTGTACAATAAACCACAAATAATTATAATTAAAAATAAATAATTAAAAATTAAACTGAAAATTACTTTATAATTAAAAATAAAATAAATTTTATTTATAAAATTAAATTGGTTTACAAATAAATTATGGTTTACTAAACTAAACCAGATATTAAAAAATAAAGTTAAACCACTACAATTTCCTAACTCTACACCAAACCAAATCTAAACCGTATTAAAACAAAACCTAAAAAATAATTAACCCTAATCAAACCGCCGCTTCTTCTTCTTACGCCTCCACATGCCGTCGCGTCTTCTTCCTCGGCTCGGACCTGCTCGCCGTCATCACCGTCCTCTCCACAGCAGAGCCCGGACCTGCTCGCTATTGTCGTCTCCAACAGATCTTCCTCTCCTCCATCTTCTTCCGCCATCTCGCCGTCGTCGCGTCTTCTTCCCCTCCTTCCTTTGAAGAGGTGGAGAATCCATGTCCGTCTCTGCCTCCTCCACCGTCAAACTCAAACCGTAAATCTTTCCATACCAGAGCTTTTCTACTTCTGTTGTGAATGACTCAGGGGCTGGTCACACCAGAGCTCCTCGTTGGCGTCGTCGTTGTTGAGAGATGATTGAGAGGGAAGTAATGGAGAAGAAGGATGTGAGAGTTCTTAAAGATTTGATACATGAAAAATTGATTGTCGAAGAGACAAAGTTCTGGAGAGAAGAAGATTGGAAGAAAAGAAGAAAAAGGAATCGACAGAGGAAATCTTGGGGAGAGAGAGAGATACACACAAAAATTGAATCTGAACCATTGATTATAATTAATCTTTTTTGGCATCGATTATAATTAATCAATGGTTAAAAATGGCGATCCTTACATCACTATCTTAACCAATAGAAAATTAGGAGTATTTTTTTTCTTTTATGTCTTCGACAAGAGTGTATTATTTATTATGTTTAGTTTATTAAAGCTTTAATAGTATATAGAAGGTATGGTGAGTTTGTTTTATGTAGGGTATATGGTCAAGACAATGTTTGAGAAGTATGGTTTTTTATGTTTCAAAATAGAGTTTAATTATAGAATGAAGATTTAAGGTCTGTGTTTTGAAAGTTATAGAATAAGATTTAAAAGATGAAATTTTGATTTTAATTTTAAGATTTGAGGTTATAGTATAAGAAGATTAGAAATTTAAAGTTTATGTTTGAATTTTAGAACTTAAAAAAAAATGTTTAGGTGTTTGTAGTGTTTGTAATTTATATGTTAAGATTTGGTGTTTAAGTTGAAAGTGTAGATTTCAATTTTTGGTACAGTACATATAGGGTTTAGAGTATATTTGGGGTTTGTGGAATAGGTTTGGACTTTAGATATAGGGTTTGGAATTTAAATTTTTAATTTACGGGTTATAAATGTTAAAATGAATTATTAAATATACATGTAAAGATTTAATTATAAAATTAAAGAATTTTGAAAATTACAAATTGTGTTTAAATATAAAAAAAGAGCTTATGATTTGGTACGTAATTTAAGTTTAGAGTTATAGTGTTTAAAATATAATGTTAGAAAATAGCTTTTCTTAGCGTTAGAAAAATGCTATTATATGTCTTTGAAAGTATTATGGAAGCCGCTTAAATAACTTTTTTGGCGCTTAAGTATAATTTTTCGCTAAGTATTGGTAAAACGAGTGATTTATATTCCCGCTCACTTAATCTTGAAAATAGCATTAATTAAGTGTTATTTTAGGTTTCACTCTATCATAGCGTTTACCGAATGCTATTGTATATTACAGAAATTTCAAACACACCTACGATAGCAGTTCAGCAAAACGTGCTATAACAATGTGCTATAAATGTGAACTTTTTTTTTGTAGTGAATCTGATGACATGGAGAAGATGAATGATAGAGAGGACTTGTTTTATCTCTTCTTCTTGCCACCTTTGCCTAACTTTGAAGAAGTTCCAGCGGTTAAAGTTGTGGCTTGAAGTTCCTGCTTCTTCACTTTCTGAGATTCCTGCTTCTTCACTCTCTCTGGATGCCTAGGTACCAAATCTGCAATTTTCTGCATCAGTTGCTTCCCTGCAAACATATATCAAAACATTGACCACATCATATGTCTGAAAGAACACCTTGGAGTGTCGAGTCATTTTTTGCAAAAGCTGGAAAGCAAGATGGATATCAAATATTCACTCTTTCATGTGCATGATGATAGGATTGAAGCAGGAAAACACCTGAAGAAGAATACATCTGGACAAATAGTTTTATGTCCCTCATTTCTGCGTGTTAAGATCTAGCTAGCTATATAGATCCAACAGTATTAATCACAAACACATCAATATTGTTGCAAATTGCCAAATAAGAAAATGAAATAAACAAGTATTTCTGAGTCTACCGACATCATATGCAATGTCATCACAGAAAAAAAAAACAAGAACCTATAAAAGGATGAACTGGACAGATAATTAGAGAATATAGAAATAGATAAACATATATCAAATTACAGTAACAAACATAGAAGTTTAACCAGTCAGACAAATGCTACAACATGAAAAATAACGTGAACTTCCTTATTCATAAGCTCGCTATGTAAAAACCATATGACAACTTGTGTAATTACGCTGACCATAAATGAAAATCTTGGGGGATCACTGAGAGGATAGCTTATAGAGCCTCCGAATCAAAGGTTGAAAATGGTGCTGACATTGACATAGTTTGAACAGATAAAGAAGGTTAAATCAAGTAATATGATGAGATTATAACATTGTTCAAAAGTCATATTAGAAACTAGTGTTGAACAGCAAACTACTTTATAGATAACAAGCAAGCTGGAGACGTACAACATTCGCAGGAAGGCTGGACACATCCACACATGATTCACAGGAACATACGTTAACTATTGTAATACTACAAAGAAAAAAAAAAAAAACAAAGCAAAGCAAGAATACAGATGCTGAGGTGGTCTTACTTGAAGTAATAGCAGGATTGAGTAAAGTTCCATCCTCCCTTTTTCAACTGCACTCTCACTCTTCCTACTTGCATGAAATCACGGGGTACGCTTTGTCAATCTGAGAATAATAATACCCATAAAGAAATAAAATCAAAGACACACACACAAACACATGGAGACTAGTGGATGAAGGGATGTACCTCGACAGCACTAGGGAGCTTCAAATGCTTGCAACAATCACTAATCTCAATGCAGTTAGGGTTCTCACATGCTTTACTCAAACTGATTCTCCTTCCTTCAGCAACACTTTTCTTTGAGTTAATGTAGACTGGATACATCACTACCCATTTCTTGATGTTGAGCGTTCCACCATCCATTCACAATGTCGATTTGTTACGATGCAACAAACATTATACAAAAAATATGAACCCAACATTATACAGATCTGCTTAAATTCCCCAGCATCGTTACACATGCGCGAGCGAGAAATACGAACACAATTTTTTTGTTCAACGTTCTGACACAAAGAGGAAGAGAAACGAACCAGATATTGGATTCGGAACTCAAGCTTTTGGGACTGAGATTGCTGCTGATCAGAATATCGTTGAGGCAGAGCAACGAAGGAGAAAAATTCTGAGACGTTTGACCTTCAATTGATTTTGACTAATACGGTCATCTAAATTTAACCGTACCAAACCAGATTAAACCTAAAAATGTGAATTCTACTTAACCGGTATAAACCTCTTCGAACATTCTTCTCCTCAGTTTGGCAGGGATCCATTTCTATAGTGCCCTACTACCTCCCCTATCCCCTCTATATTAATGATAAACATTAAAAAAAAATTATACCCTTAAATTTGTACTAATTAAAAAAAAAAATTGTTTAGATCTCAATTAATTATAGTGTCAATTAAACTTACATGGCTGACAGCATAAAAATCAATTGAAAAAATTAATAAGTCCAAAATTTATTGATAGAAAAACTTATATTAACCAAAAAATAAATGTATATGATAAACTTAATACTTGGCGATCTTATTAATTTAATACTTGGACTAATATATATATTGTATATGAAACACAGTGAAACACATTTTTATGATTATGTCGTTCGAATATGATCATATCATTCATTCTACAAATCATTCGCATATGGTTTCGTTTGGAATTTTGATCCTAACATGCGTTATACAAATCACAAAATTAATAAGCAGTCCAATGTGGGTTTTTTTGTATAATAACATTATACATTGTCTACAATCAGTCTAAATTCATTATAAAGCCGAGGAATAGAGTGTGATCTTTGTATAATATTCAAGCAGTGGTTGTATCAGAGTATATAGAACGATGGAATATATTTTAGACCAATATCAATGGAAAATATAATGGATATTATACTATTTTGATGTTGGTTAAGATTTGTTTAAATTTCAATTTAACCGAATGGTAGTCAATTAATAATATCATTGTATCAAATTTATGGACCATGTAACACACTCATATAATTAGGGGAATTTAGGTAATTATATATTATGTCTTTAGTCATTAAGGAAATAAATAAATACACAAAGCTAGATCCACAATCTATTTTATACATCGAAAATATATGCTTGATCGTCATTTAACCTTGAGCAAAAAATGGTAATTTATATTCAATTCTAATAAACCTTTGGCACCAAGTAATGTCATTGCCCAAAAAAACTCGGAAGCTAAGGAAAAATATATATTCGATGTACGAAATAGTTAATGCTCTTATACGTGAACTTAAACCTAACAAGCAATTCTATATAAACTAGAGCTTCTTCTCAAACGAAACCATCTTTTCGAGCTATTTATTCAGCTTCAAATTTAAAGCAAAAAAAAAATATCATCTCCAAATATCAATTTAAAAATCAGGTTTGTCAATTGTTTGTTGTCTTAATATGGCCCATAAGTATCTTATTTACTAGTTATATGTTAACCCGATCTGTATTTTTTATATAGGGGATTTTCCATTTTATGTTTTTAAATAAAAAATTAACGTTAACATTCCAAATTCTTACGCTAATTTTCAATCATATACAAATCTTAATCATCGATAAGTTAATATAAGAAAGTAGAAATACTTTTATTAGTATGACTTTAAAATATCCAATAAATTGGCCCCATAAGAAATTCTAATGTTTGATACACAATTCCAATTATAATTATTCTCCGTCCAATGTATAGATGATTACACAAACAATCCAAAGTTTTTTTTTATATATATATATATATAAATAAACAATTCATATACAAATCTTAAATTTGTCAAAACTATATGTTGTATATTTTAATTTCAAAAACTCATCTTCCTAGATTATTCTATACTAGGAACATGTCCGCAGTTTGCGCGGAATATTGTTTTATTGTTGTTAAATATGATATTTGGATGTTATGTGGTTGTCTTTATTTGTTAAGAATATTATTTAATACTTTTATTGTGTTATATAGTAGTTGGTGATAGGTCAATAAATTATGCTTTTTTCCAGTAATGTGTTGTTGTGTGTATTATAGTACTTGTTAGTGTGAGTTTCTCATGTAAATCATATTGAATTTCAATAACTTTTCATTTAGCCATTTGTTGATTTTAAGATTAACGGTTTCTGTATCAAAATTGTATTTTATTTTTTCATATTTTTAAACATTACTGTTTTAACATGTTTTTTTACCCTCTCCCCAAAATTTGACTTTGGACCGTCACCATCTACGTATGTCGCTTATCTTTCTGGTGTATTGTGCTTCTCATCATCACCGAAAAAAAAATCATCTTCTTCCTTATATTTTGGCTGATGTTAGTAGCTACATTTCCTTGGGTTGGGTCAGAGTTTAGTTGTCCTTGATGTTGTCTTCCACGTCATTGGCTTGCCATCGATCGTCCATGCTTGTCTTGGTTTTCAAAATCTAGTTTTTTGTGATCTAACTCATAAGCTCTTTTTCATAGCTTAAGGACAGCTCAACGGTTTGTTGATTTCTTTTCTTCTCTCCTTCCCTTTCTGTTCTCTCATCTCGTTGCAGATTTCATCACTGCTCACGTCTTTGGTGGATGTCTCTTTCGCCATCTTTGCCACTCCATGTTAGGATAGTATTTTCCTCCTATGCTATGTGGTCTTGGAAGGTTGTTTCTTGTCTCAAGCTTGGGCTCTTGTTTTTCAGTGGTTAGCTTCCATTCTCCCTTCCTCAGGTTGTTTCTCTTCGTCCCCTGCTTCCCTTGGTATTGGTGACGTAGTTAGTCTCTTGGAGCTTTGGTTGTTTCTATCCAGAGCTTTGTGGTTCTTCTCCGCCAAGGGTGCCTTGTATGTGCTTGTTTAGTTTGTGAGGTCATTCTTACCTCTTAACTGGTTGTTGTGCTTCCGGTGTTTTAGGCATGTGTCTTTCTGCTTGGTATGACTTTGGGTTTCTTCATGGTTCTTTGCATTGGTGTTTGATCACGCTCATTTGTGTTCGGTAGATTGCTTTGTTTCAGATTGTTATATTTTTATGCTTTTCTGACCTCTACTTGTTCTGGTCAAGATACTCTATGTCAGGTCAGGTAAGTTAGTCTTTGGTTTTCGATATCCTTTCATCTCCGAACTTTTATTTAGTTAGTGTTACCATGATATTTTTTTTTATAGATTGTTCCACCAGTAAAAACAATATCTTTTTTTTTTTAATTTAACTATAAAACTGGTAAATATCAAATGTGCCCTTACTGAAACCAAGTATTAACATGATCCAACCTACACTACTTGATCCGACCCACTACGACCCGGAAGCTGACCCGCATGTCTCTCTAAGCCCTAGAACTCAACAAACTCGATGAAGTCCACCGCATCCACTGCGTCTTCTCCGGTCTTCCCTTAGTCCGTCATCCCCATTTTTTTTTCTCTCTTTCGTCATTTACCCCAAATCGTTCACGTAACCCTAGATCCAACGAAATCGTTCTGATATCAAAGAATCAACCGACAAAATTGATCAAATCAATTGCTCATGCTCTCCTATCTTCGTCTTCCATCTCCTTTTTTCATTGTCGTCTCTTACGTGTAATAAGTATGTTATTTCTCCCATTTTTTATTAAATTTAATCTGGGTTTGAAAGGATTGTGATTGTTTGGTTGAAAATCGGTTAGGTTCAGGTTAAAGCGAAATTTTGGATATGAATTTGCGGTTAAAAGTTATTGTTAATGGAGACTGAAACTTCGAAATGTTTGGTTTTAAGTTTATGTATACTGAAATTTTGGTTTCGGTTTTGAGATTAGTGTAGTAATGATTGTCGATTATGACCATAATTTAGGGATTTCCATAATTTAGACTAACTGTTGGATCCCTAACTGTTTTGGCAATAGAATGTTTGATTTGTGAAACCGAATTGGTGATTGAGTGATTGAATGTTTGTGCTATGGATTTGTGTAAGATAATTATTTAATGATTGAATGGTTTTGAGATAACAAACTAATGACTTTGATGATTGTGTTTGAATGTCTGGTGATTTATTTCGGTATAGACTGAATGTTTGTTGTTTTTGGATAATCAGAGGATCGAGATAATGACCGGCCGTAGGAAGCGTGGAGGGAAGAAGCAGAATAATAACGACAAGGAGAAGTCCACAAGAAAAGAGGATGTCCCAAGAAACGTTTCTCTTGTAGTAGAAAAGCATGTAGAAGAGCTTTCAGATGGGAATTATAGTGATGGTGTCTACAACATCTCAGGTAAAATACTTCTTCAGTTGTAGTTGACAAAATTGCTTAAATTAGGCGGATATTACTGCTGTGACTATTTCTGTTAGCTGGATGTATTACTGGTTTAACTAGTTATACTAGGACAATTATTGTATGACTAGTAAATAAGTTTTAATATAATGTTATCTGGTTTGCAGGAATGCCAACCACTGCCACCTGGTGCGCTAGACTTCAAGAACACGGAGTTCACCAAGACGTGTAAGATAAAGAGCAGGTGCTATGTGAACAACATGGTGGAGATCATGAAGAAGCCTAAGCTTAAGCCTGAGCTGGAGTGATTTGAAAATCACCCTCACTTTTTCCATTTTGTCCACATGCCCGATGAACCAAACTTGAAGCTCCTGGGTATGTGGATGCGTCTACTGCGCATGATTCCTTCACACGAGGGAGAGGACAATGCTTGGTCTGAGGTTTATAGTGTGCCTGTCCGGTATTCAATGAGAGAGCATTGAGTAAACTTTTCAAGAAGTTTTCTGGCATAAGATTTTATTTTTTAGAGAAAACTTCAAAAGGTTATAATCGTAAAAGTGACTCAAGTTTTTTGTTTGGTCATATGGTGATAGTTGTTGTTTACTATAATTTTAAGTTAATTTTCATTTAATTAAATTTGAGATATAAATTTGCATTTGAATTCAAGTTTTGGGTCATTATTACGAAGTAATTTTTTATTAATATAAACCAATTAGTTTTCTCAATTCATTTTTTAGTTTTGGGTATTTCCATAATATAGATTGTTTAAAAGAATATAAGAAGAAAGATATTGCTTATCATAAAGTTGCTTTTTGATAAAAAAAAATAGTGTTTTTCTCCATTCATTTTCAAAATTCAAATTATCTAAAAATATTTTAATTTGGGTATTTTGAGAATTCAAATATATTTCTCCATCATTTTAATAGAATTGGATAATATATAAATAAAATCAATACATCTCTAGTGCATGAACCAAAAATAAAATCCAAACAAAATAAATTATTTCTTATCACATTTTATTTGAATATGGAGCCAAAATGGAATTAGCCGGAAACTTAGTTGTCGCACTAGTGATGTTTAGTTCTGATTTTTTTATTAATTGCTAACCAATAATTAGACATTGTATAACCCAAAAGTATTTACTTCCATAATAACTGAAAACAAAATCTCCATAGATTATATGAATTTTGACAATAATGAAAATCAGGAATGGATTGATTGGGAAATAAATAATATAAAAACTAATATCATATATTTTATATAAGTAAATATATTAGTTGTAGATATGTATTTTAAATGATTCTGGCATATGTTTAAAATTTAATTTATTTCAAAAAAGAAAATTGATAAAAATTTCAACATAGTCTTTTTAAATATCAATATAGTATCTTAATGGAATTAATTTGTTGAAATTTAGTTCAATTTTATAATTTGATATATTTTTTTGTCTGAAAGCATATCATTAATCCATACTATAAAACAGGGTCACGATAACTATCTTTCAACATCTTTTGTAATAGTATATTCTAAAACTTAAAATTTGGCGAAAACAATGAAGTTCGCTTTTGTTCTTTTCATAGTTCTTGTATCCGGTAAATTATTATTATCTTTTTCCTTCTGAAAGCTGGTATCATATCCGGTAAACTCATATTTGATATGTATGAACGAACAAAAAAGAAGAAGAAGGAAATGTAGAGAAAATTACATCTGACATGCTTCAATCTGCGTTATTCTCAAATTTTCATTATATAGTAATTGTTATATTATCTCACACTGATTGTGGAAACCAAAATTTGCACTGTCGATTTCCGTTTAAATAAGGAAACTAGGAAAACCCTAACTTCCCAGAGGACCCAGATATCTGCTAATATCATACGTCAAGCAATCAGAACACGAGAATAGGCCTGGGTTCGCGGGTCAACCCGCCCCGCACGACCCGCTAACCCGCGGATTGTTTCTTTTTTTTTAGTTAAAATTTTGACCCGCTCAATCCGCAAAGAAATAAACTAATACCCGTACCCGCCCCGCTTTATTTTGCGGGTAACCCGCGGGACCCGCGGGTTATATTTTTAATTAAAAAAATAATTATTTAATTAGTTTTTCTATAAAATAATATATTTATAAGTAATTTTTTATATTATTTTTTAAAAATTTAATTATTTTAAAAAAAAATTAATTATTTTTCTAAAAAAAATCGAATTTTACAAAAAAAAATTTTTTTTTTTATATTTTATTTTATTTTGCGGGTTGGCGGGTATCCGCAAATCAAAATCCACCAACCCGCACCCGCCCCGCAAAAAATAGTCTTAACCCGCACCCGCACCCGCGACTTGATTTTTTCAAAACGCTCGACCCGCACCCGCCCCGCGGCGGGTGAAATGGGGCGGGCCCCGCGGGCTTTGATTTAAATTCCCAGGCCTACACGAGAATAACAACGATAAAGTATAAGAAATCAAAAAGAGAGCAAAATAGATCTTATTCCGAATCTGCTTATAAGCGTTTACAACAAGGTATAAGCCTTGGCTCGAGAGCTGTCGGCGAAATTCCTAGTTCTAGCAACCCTAAGACGGCTAAACCTAATTGATTCGCAGCTTGAAATAACAAAAACGGAAATTGCCTAAATTACTCTAAGTGCTAAGTTTGCTCTGAAAAGTCTCTCTTCATGCCTCTCGCCTAGGACTCCTTATATACTCGCTCCAAGGTCGATTTACGCTTTTACTCTTCTGCCCTTAAGCCGTTATAGCATAAAATAGAGATATTCCATTTTTTCCGATCTTCGTAATTATCTTCAAAATTTCGTATTTATCCGCGGAAACTTGACATTTATTTTTCCTTGCGCGCCAAGCGTAAACCGTGCTACGGCTTATGGGCTTTTGGTTAAGAAATCGTAGGATGGGCCTCGAGTCGTGTTTTAGGTCCATTTGGGCCGTCTTCCGACTCGAAGCGTTTACTGCGACTTCTTTCGATAAAGAACGAACTTTCCGCGGTTTTAATCCGCAAAGTTTGATCGACGATTTAGAATAGCGGAAAACATGAACCGATCTCGCTACGGTCTTCGGAAGATAGCATCGAAGGTTTTGACGAGAATGCATGGACTGGTGTCGTATCGACGTTTCGGAAAAGCTCGGTCGCTACGTAGCGACCGAGCTCGAGCCCGGTCTACGTATATATATATATATATATATATATATATATATATATATGTCTTAATAAGAACTCCACATAGATGTGTGCATCACCATATCAGTCATGGCTTTGGAGTATGTATAGTGGGGCAATGGCCATGGGCTCTTGGGTATTAGCGTAACTTTACTACACATCAATTTATTAAAAGATCAAATAGTTTAGTAAACTTATAATAAAAAAGTCCATACTCACCTAAACCTAATTAACCTATAAAAATAATAAATTAAACTTGTAAAGAGTTTCTTGAAGAACAAAACACGTGTTGTAAGTTATTGAGATATTAATTAATTTTGTTTAATTGGAACTCTATTCTCACAGAGAATATACTAAGACATATTTTATTTTGATGGTTGAAAATTTTAAAGAAGACACAGAGACTCTACCAGACTCGACTCAAATCCCAAACTTAATATTCTATATTTTGAGGTGGACAAAAGTAAGGGGCCTTGAATCTGTGAGTATAACTTATGATGGAAGAATCCGTAAGCTTGAAATATGCCACCTCCCTGACATCCAACATATAGACATGGTTAGGGCTCACGCCAGGAAAAGAGCTAGCACGGACACAAAAAGGTTCAGACTTTGAGAGGAAGATGGCGAGATCTCCAATGTCTTGAGTGTACACTGCATTTCCATGGTCGTCTACCTTGAACACCATTACACCTTTTGTTTTCAATTTGGTACCTTTTACTTTCAAACTGGTACCGTCCACGGTCTGTCTGAACAACTTGACCAAAAAAGTTTCACCAGTGGATCGAGATTCCACCAAGTGTTCGCTCGTGAAACAGGAGTGCATAGTCTCACGTTCAGCTTTGCTCAGCTCGGGAAGGTTGTGATATCGCAACTCCTGAAACTTGGGTGTGTGCTTGTCTTCGCAGAGATCCCATGATCCAATGAGTTGGCCTCCCGCTCCAGGTAAGCGAAACATGTTATGTCTCTTGGAGAACATGACACGGGAGGAGAAGAAACATGGGTTGTCGATTTTGATGTTGAACCACTTGGAGTTGCTTTGAGAAGCAGGTCTGCAAAAGCTGAGTTGGTGTCCCAAGAACTTGACAGCCACGACACAATCTTCTTCCTCTGGAGATAGTGAGGACAAGGAAACGTTGGTGATGATTTGGGTTTGGCAATGAGGCAAAGTTACAAGAGGAGGCAGCAAGATGCGTTTTGGATTTGCATCAGATGCAGCCGGGTTTAGATCATCATGGAGACGCAGAGTGCCTACGTCATGCATCAAAGAGGCTACCCAGCCGTGAGAGGACCCGATTGTTGTTACCGCTGCATCACTAGCATCGTTATACACCAACTCGACAGGCGCCTTTTTTATCAGTTTAGGAAAAAATCTAGTAGCATATGCAATACGGAGTTCTACATGATCCGGCCCACAAGGATCCTCGCCACGGACGAAACAAGGAGGGGTTTGCAGCGGAGAAGATGAGCGGCCAGCAGAGGCTCTTACCAACACCGGTTTTCGAATGAAGATCTTCGGAGAGTGGCTGAGAAGGAGAGACATGACTGTTCTTAGCTAAAGATAAGCAATAAATTTAAACTAAACAAAGAAGAAGAAAAAGAACCGTGACTCGAGAGATGTTCACATTATCTCCACCTAAATCCTTCTATAAATATAGAGCAAGGAACTTGGCCACCAAGTTTTCCATTAAAAATAAGAATAAATAAAAACTTCCATTTAGACAGAATCCTAATTGGATGTCGCTTTTAACGATGGTCAAACTCTCCATTAAATTGCTTTCCATATTTAATAGTCTTTTCTAAACTTTTATATTTAACAAGATATGAGTCTGTTGCGTTGCAACGGTTTTTGTGTGATGTTTTAATTTAATAAAAACTATAAAATAATAAATAATTTTATTATAGTTTTATGATTGTTTTTTGCATATGTTGTTTGAGATTTATTTTATAATTAAAACCATTTTTACACATAAGTTTAAGTTAATATTTGTATTTTATAATCATGGTACATAGGTGAATTGTTATAAACTTTGTATTTAGGATTATATATATATTTTTTTTTTTTTTTTTTTTTTTTTTTGTCATCAACAATACAGACTCATACTGACTCTGTAAACCAAACCGGGTAATCTTCATCCATGTACTTAGGATTATATAAAATACTATATTTAAAAGTTTAAATTGATCACAACCCGAAATAAGAAACTGAATAAAAAGAAATGAAAGTCGAATACACCAATCGAGTCAACGACAATATTATACATGTTTTTATGTAATAATTTAATGTTTTATTAAATAATTCTTTTAAATTTTATTTTGTTATGATTTTTTTTTAAAAGGAAAAAATTATATTTTTATAAATCTGGTTTTTATTTACAATTAAAAACAATAATATTGAATACTCTTTTACAAATTTGATTAAGATTTTAGAAAAAGAAAATTACTATCATATAATATAATACAATTATCTTCTCTGTAGAATTTCAGAAAAAATAGATTGCTATTAAATAATTATTTTTACATTTCGTATCATAACTAATTTTGGGAATTTACAAAACTAACCCACAACTTGACTTTAATCTCAAATATGTACCCAAACTTGAATCAAATGCAAAACTAACCTAAAAGCCTTGTGAAATTACAACCCAGCCTCTTGTGACCAAACAAAAAAATAGAAGCTATTTTTACGAATATAGCCCTAGTAAGTCGTCTGAGATGTTGGAAGTCGTCTGGACAACTTCAAAGTAAGTCTTCTAGTGTAGCTGATCTTAAAAATAATTTATAAATTTTTTAAAAAATATTTTGACAAGCAAAAAATTAAAATCATGTAATTATAAACAGTTTTAAGTGATATAAATTAAAATATAACAAAATTGAATTGTTATCAACATAGATGAGTGTAGGTAGTGAATCATGGTATTCTTTGGTCTAGAGTTTGGCAACATATGTTGTAGTATTGTATGTATTCTTAGGGTAAGATTTTGGAAAGCTTGAATTTTTTTTGAAAAATTAATTTTTTACCTATACGTGCTTATTTTTGTTTATAGTAAACACTTTTGAAGTTTTATTTGATTTTATGAAGTGTTTAGTTAGTTAATTAAGTTTAGGGGTTATGTTTAGGGTCTGGACGACTTACATTTCAATCGTCTGGTGAAGAAATTAAAACAGACGACTTACATGTATGTCGTCCAAATATTCCTGCCTAAAATTTTTTTAAAAAATTTTTTTCCTCTTAAATAATTTAAAGTCTTCTATTTTAGTTTCCCGCTAAAAATATTTTAATTTCCCGCTAAAAATATTAAACTCTTCTGGCGTCAAGGAAGTCGTCTCAATCAAAAATATTTAACTTAATTGTATTTTTGTCTCCCTATATAAAGAAAAATTTACACATTCTCTCTCCTCCTCTCAAATGGCTACAACAAAAATGTAATGTTCATCACTCTAAAACTTTTCAACCTCTCTCTAATCTCTTTGACTTGAAAACACTAAACTTTATGTGAATTTTTCAGTTTTGTCTCATGTATTTCTTACTAATCTACCTCTTTTGCAGGTTTTTAATTAGATGGTACTCATCTTCCACTAATTTAAAGGTAAATCTATTAATTTTAGATATGTATTTTTGTGTGTTCTATAAAGGTAGATTTATCTAATCTTCCATTCATTTTCTCTATTTTTAAGTCTTTTCAATGTTTTTGGATATGCAGGTTTTTCATATCTGGATTTGAAGTCCTGATGACTTCCATGAAGTCCAGACGACTTCGAGGAACTCTTCCAGACGATTTCCAGGAAGTCTGGAAGTCGTCTGGACTTCCTGGAAGTCGTCTGGACTTCATGGAAGTTTTCTGACGAAGTCTCCCTTTCATAATAGATCTGAGTGTTTTGGTAAGTTTTTATGTCTGATTTTTCTTCATTTGGTAACTTCTTGTTGTATAAAGTTCTTACTTTTTTCCCAAACTAAAACTCTCCAAACCCACACTAATCTCTTTGACTTGAAAACACCAAACTTTATATGAATTTTTTCAGTTTTGTCTCATGTCTTTCTTACTAATCTATCTTTTTTGCAGGTTTTTAATCAGATGGTACTTATCTTCCACTCATTTAAAAGTAGATCTATTAATTTTAGATATGTATTTTTGTATGTTATATAAAGGTAGATTTATCTAATCTTCCATTTATTTTTCTTGTTTTAAAGCCATTTGAACGTTTTTGGATATGCAGGTTTTTCAGATCTGGATTTGATATGCATGTTTTTCAGATCTGGAAGACTTCTGAGACGACTTACCTATTAGTCGTCTAAAATATAATGCACTACACTACTTCCACTTCAGTCGTCTGGACTTCCTGAAAGTCGTCTGGACTTCCTGAAAGTCGTCTGGACTTCCTGAAAGTCGTCTGGACTTCCTGAAAGTCGTCTGGACTTCCTGAAAGTCGTCGGGACTTCCTGAAAGTCGTCTGGACTTCCTGGAAGTCGTCAGGAAGTCGTCTAGACTTTCTGGAAGTCTTCTGACAAAGTCTTCTTCCATATCAAGTGGAGTCCAAGCTTGTCTTTGTAGAAGAATGATCTATAATAGTTTTGTTTGTGGTCTGTTTTGTGAATTGCATGTCTACTCTTTTAGTTGTGATTTTTTTGTAAAATCAGTAATAATGTTTCCCAAGATGTAATACATGCTAACAATGTGTTTACACATTTACAAATCAATGAAATAATAGACTTCAGTAGCATTTTTCTTATCTTTGGATCTCTCATATGCAATAATAAACTCCAATGGCCTTTTTCTCATCTTAATAAACAAGAATGTTGGTAGTTTCATATTGATACAGTATTTTAACCCTTCTTCCAACTTATAACAATAATCATCATTATTGTCTACAACAATAATACTTAATAGATAGAAACAAACAATAGTAACTAGTCAAAGCATATCATATTTTTTATAAGTTTGCGTTGAAAAACTTAGTCAAATTTAGTAAAACTAAGGGAGAGAACATATTTTGTAAATATGAGTTTTACATATCTTGAAGTTACTTATCACTCTTAAAAATACGAGTTATTCAAAAACTAACGTAGAAGACTTAAAAACTAGCGGAGAAAACTTCCACTGAAGTCTTCTCGGATCAGTTAGAAACTTTAATTAGCGTGAATGTTGGTAACCTCATAAATATCACCAATTAAGTTATAAATTTCATTCAGTAGCCCAAATATTCATTAATAAACAAGAATTAACAAGAAAATGTTAAAAAGTCTTTATAGTTTTAGAGAAAATACAAGTTTATTAAACATTGACGCAGACGACATCCACAGAGGTCATCTAGTAGACTTCCAGAGAGTCGTCCATTTAGGTCAACGCGGACGACTTCAATCTAAGTATTCCAGATGACTAAAATATAAATCGTCTGGTCAACGCAGAGGTTATTTTTGCAATTGACTTTGAAAGCTGTTATTTGAGACGACTGAAAAATATGTCGTCTACTTTTGTTTGGTTAAAAAAAACTCCAAAAAAGCTAGACGACTTACATTTCAGTTGTCATAGGTTAGTTTTGCATTTGACTGGATTATTACAGAAGTTTGACTTTCTTGGACGACTTACATTTCAGTCGTCTCGTGAAAATTAAAATATCAATATTTTTTTAAAAACTAGACGACTTACAATTAAGTCGTCATAGGTTAGTTTTGCAATTGAAAAAAAAACTTCAATATTTAATTATATATAGACGACTTACAATTCAGTCGTCCGTCAGACGATTTACTTGTAAGTCGTCCAAGATTTACGAGGTTTGACCAGAATCTCGGAATAAAATCATGGACGACTTACATGTAAGTCGTCGGACCGATGACTGAATTGTAAGTCGTCTGGGTATAATTAAATATTGAAGTTTTTTTTCAATTGCAAAACTAACCTATAACGACTTAATTGTAAGTCGTTTAGTGTTAATAAAATATTGATATTTCAATTTTCACCAGACGACTGAAATGTAAGTCTTCCGGGAAAGTCAAATTTCTGAAATAATCCATTCAAATGCAAAACTAACCTATGACCACTGAAATGTAAGTCGTCTAGGTTCTTTGGAGATATTTTTGTAACCAAACAAAATCAGACGACTTAACTTTCAGTCGTTTCAGAAAACAGATTTCAAATTTAATTGCAAAAATAACCTCTGCGTTGACCTGAGACTTCCACGTAAGTCGTCTACTGCCAGACGATTTTCCATGTAAGTCGTCTGACGAACAGTTCTGGAAAAAATTTCGATTTCATACCTTAAATTGGTGAGATAACTTCCTTAGCACACATAAGGCTTCTCCAAGCACACATAATCTCAAACGAAAGTGACCCACCCATAATCGTTAGCTTTTATGACTTTATGAACCATAAAAAATGTAAAATCAAAATCTTGGATTTTTTTAGCTCAATGTGGAGAGAAAGTGAGAGATATGTTGTGTTTAGTTCATAAGAATGGAAAAAGAAGAAGGGTAACTCGATTTTGGGAGCATTAAGAGCTTCAAATGGATTGTTCATGGTGGTTAGGGTATTGATGACAATGTCAATCTTGTAATTACTTGAAGATGATGAGGGTGTGAGACTAAAAATGTCATTTTCGAAAAGAAAAAAAATGATGGCATTTTCGTGAATTATATGAACTTGTGGGGTGAATAGGGCAAAACCAATTTTCAAAAAAAAGGAGTTTAGTTTTGTGTTTGACTTTAAGTTTTATGTAAATTCTGCAAAAAGTCCACTAATTTTACACTTATTTTGATAATTAAATAATTTTTTGGATCATGGTCATCATTAAATACTCACTTAAAAATATTATTAAATAAATGTTTACAATTCTCTTTAGGTTAGGACATAAAAATGTGATACAATTTAGTTTTTTGTTTAGGATTTTTTATATAAATAAGAAAAACAACAATCAAATATTCTTTTACAGTTTTTTTTTAGGATTTTAGAAAAGGAAATTTATATTACATAATCTTTTACAATTATATTTTTTCTAGGATTTAGAAAAATAAAATTTCTATCAAATAATTATTTCCAGCAAATATTAACTATATTTAAAATTGTCATTTTCAAAATTCATTTTTCCCAATATCACTAATATTTTTTACAAATTTTCTTGTTAACTAAATATTTTTTTACTATCATGTTTATCATTAATTTTTATAAGTACAAATTACTATTAAATAAAGTTTTACAATTCTCTCTGGTCAGGATTTTTATAAAAAAATGAAAAAAAATTTAATTGGTTAAGATTAGAAACAATATATTTTTTTTAGAAATTTCTTTTATTTAGAATTTTAGGAAAAGAAGAAATTATATTCATATAATGACAGTTTTTATTGACACATTCACAATATATTTTTTAATTGACACATTTCACAATCATATCAGGTGAAATATTTGAAGTTAATTTTGGTTTATTTTTTTAACACAAAATTATTAAAAATTAAAGTTAGTTAATTATAAGAAAAATAATATTATTTTTATATATTTAATTTATTTTAGACTTTTAAAAAGGAAATTAATTGTTTTATAATTAATTTTTCTTATAGATTTTTATACAACTATTTTATTTTTAATAGAAAAAATCTGTTTATTATTTATATATTTTGTCTTATACATACAAACACATATTCATCACATTCACACATACTCATACTCATGTACGATAACAACATCAAAATATAAAATTATGTTAGCATCATAAGATGTAATAAGGATAATAAAAAAGTTGAGTTGTATCAAGAAATTGAAAGAAAATATACCAAGGTAATACTCTCCCACTACAAGAAAGAAGAAGTTTAACAAGGAGAATTAACGAGGAAAAACAATCCTCGTAAAAGTACGTCGATTTTGCGAGGAAAGTCCGTGGAAAAAGAAAAGCATCGTTATTTCCTCGTAAGGTCACGACAAAACAGTTTTGTCGTAAAGACGAAGTAAATTGACGTGGCTTTTACGAGGAAACAGTGTTTCCTCGTAAATACGACGTAAACTTCGCGAGTTCTTTACGACGAAATATTTGACGTGTACTTAACGACGAAATTTTGAATCCACCAACTTGGTAGGTGCCTCACGTTTTTTTTTGGCCATCCTATTAATTTTCGTCGTAATTTCATAGGAAAATTACAACTACCAGATTCGAAATTTCCTATAAATGTGGATGTTTGAACATCATTTTAAACACACCAACAACTAAAAACGTGAAAGAAAAAAAATGGCTGGCTCTGGGACTATTTACGAGTTGCGAAATTGGATGTATATGCATAGAGATGCTAACGGGAGAGTGATGAAAGAATACCTTGCGGGGCTGGAGACATTTATGCATCAAGCAGATTCAACACCGCTCGCCCAAGAAAGTGGTAAGATGTTCTGTCCTTGTCGGAAATGCAATAATTCGAAATTGGCAAACCGTGAAAATGTTTGGAAGCATTTAATAAATAGAGGTTTCACGCCAAATTACTATATCTGGTTTCAACATGGGGAAGGTTTTAATTATGATCAGAATGAAGCTAGTAGTAGTAATAGCAATTTTCAGGAAGAACCGGTTAATCATCATTTTCATAATGAACATAGTTACCATCAGGAGGAGATGGTAGATTATGATAGGGTTCATGATATGGTAGCTGATGCATTCGTAGCTCATGATGAAGATGAAGAACCTAATATAGATGCAAAAAAGTTTTACCGAATGTTAAACGCGGCGAATCAACCACTTTACAGTGGTTGTAGAGAAGGTCTCTTTAAATTGTCGTTGGCTGCTAGAATGATGAATATTAAAACTGATCACAATCTACCTGAAAGTTGCATGAACGAATGGGCAGACTTGTTTAAAGAGTATTTGCCGGAAGACAATGTGTCTGCTGATTCTTATTATGAGATTCAGAAATTAGTTTATAGTCTTGGGTTGCCTTCGGAGATGATAGATGTTTGCATCGATAACTGCATGATCTATTGGGGAGATGATGAGAAGCTAGAAGAATGTCGATTCTGCAAGAAGCCACGATTCAAGCCGCAAGGACGGGGACGTAATAGGTACCGTACCAAAGGATGGGGTACCTACCAATTACAGACAGATTGAAAAGATTGTATCAATCAGAGCAGACTGCTGGAAAGATAAGATAGCATGCCGAGCATACTCAGACGGATGGTGAGATGACTCATCCATCAGATGCAAGAACCTGGAAACATTTCAACAAAGTACATCCGGATTTCGCTAGCAATAGCCGGAATGTGCATCTCGGATTATGCACAGATGGATTTAGTCCGTTCGGAATGTCAGAGAGACAATATTCATTGTGGCCAGTCTTTCTTACGCCATACAACATGCCACCAGAGATGTGTATGCAATGGGAGTTGCTATTCTTGACCATATTGATACCTGGTCCGAACCATCCAAAAAGGTCCCTGGATGTTTTCCTACAACCACTGATAAAAGAGTTGAAGGATTTGTGGTCAACAGGGGTGAGGACGTACGACTGTTCAACGAAAACGAATTTTACGATGCGAGCTATGCTTTTGTGGACCATAAGTGACTTTCCTGCCTATGGGATGTTGTCTGGATGGACTACACATGGGAGATTAGCTTGTCCATATTGTAATGGAACGACAAATGCGTTTTAACTGAAGAATGGTAGGAAGACAAGTTGGTTTGATTGTCATTGTCACCGAAGAAACAAGAATTTGTTTAGGCAGAAAAGGGTTGTGAGAGACACTCCTCCACCATATCTAACTGGAGAACAAATTGAAGCGCAAATCGACTACTACGGAGCTAACGAAACAGTTCGTTGGGGTGGTAATTGGCATGTCCCTCGTAATATGCATGATTCTTACGGTGTTCATCACAACTGGCACAAGAAGAGTATATTTTGGGAGTTGCCATATTGGAAGGATCTTCTTCTGCGCCACAACCTCGATGTGATGCATATAGAGAAGAATTTCTTTGAGAACATCATGAATACAATATTGAATGTCCCAGGGAAGACAAAAGACAACATAAAATCGAGGTTGGACTTGCCAGATATTTGCTCAAGAAGCGAGTTACATATTATATTGGCTAAACTCACAAGATTATAGAATAACTTCTTTATTAGCTTAAGAAAATCTCTCAAAACTTAAGCTCTCACAATAATCTCTCTCACTTATAAGTTCATGTCACAACTCAACATCTTCTTATATAGAGATCTTAAAACTCCTAAACTTAATAGTAAAACCTTTTATCCTAATCCTAATACAAGTAGGATTAGTATGCCTTGAGTTTCAAGCTACTTTCAAGTTTATCTCTAACATTCTCCCCCTTAAACTTGAAATCACCATCTTTCAAATCTTGAACTCCAACCAGCTCTCGCATCTCCTTGAACTTCAATCTTCCTAAGGCTTTAGTAAGAATGTCAGCCTTTTGAAGGCTTCCTGCAATATGCTCTACGTCCACTAGACCATTGTCTATGCACTCTCTGATGAAATGATAACGTTTATGAATATGCTTACTCCGTCCATGGAACACCGGATTCTTTGTAAGCGCTATTGCAGATTTGTTATCTATCTTAATCACCACTTTCTCACACGGTTCTTCAGTTACTTCAGCAAGTAATTCATGTAGCCAAATTGCTTGTTTTGCTGCCTCAGTAGCTGCCATGAATTCGGCTTCACATGAAGAGAGAGCAACAGTTTCTTGCTTCTGAGAGCACCAAGTGATAGGACACTCATTCATGTAGAACATATGGCCTGTGGTACTTCGTCCATCATCAATGTCAACATTGTGACTACTGTCACTATACCCTGTTAACATCCATCCTGCTTTGCTTGACCGTAAGAAGTTGAGACCAAACGCAAGTGTGCCCTTTACATACCTTAGGACTTGTTTCAAAGCCGTCCAATGCGAGGTTTTAGGGTCATGCATATACCTACTTAATACTCCAACCGAATAAGATAGGTCCGGTCGAGTATGTAGCAAGTAACGCAAGCACCCTTTGACCCTGCAGTAATTCTTCTCATCCACACTTGCCTCCTGCTCCGCCTTTGAAAGTTTTAGACCAGCATCCATAGGAAACTGTGTTGCATTGCAGTCAATCATGCTTGTTTCCTCAAGAACTTTCTTTGCATAGCTCTCTTGTTTGATCGATATTCCTTCATTGCTTTGAACAACTTCAATACCAAGGTAATAGGTTAAGAGACCAAGATCACTCATCTCGAATTTGTTTGACATATTGCTTTTGAACTCATCTATCATCTCTGTCTTAGACCCTGTGATCAACAATTCATCAACATATACTGCCACAAGTAAAACGTCTCCATCACACATCAACCGGTACAGGGATGCTTCCTTTGTGCACTTGACAAAATTCAGATCCTCTAAGGTTTTATTGAGCTTCTCATTCCATGCCCTCGGGGCTTGTTTCAAGCCATACAACGCCTTTTTAAGCTTATAAACCTTCTCTTCACTTCCTTTGACTACATAACCCTCAGGTTGACATACGTAGACGTTTTCTTTTAGCTCACCGTTGAGAAAGGCTGTCTTAACATCCAGGTGATGCACTTGCCATCCTCTTGAAGCTGCTAGTGCTATGATGAGACGTACAGTCTCTATTCGCGCCACAGGGGAAAAGACTTCTTCATAATCTACACCGTGTCTTTGAATGTATCCCTTAGCTACTAATCTCGACTTATGTTTGTTTATGGTTCCATCAGAGTTTCTTTTCATCTTGAAGATCCACTTTAGACCTATGGCTTTAGCTCCGGGAGGCAGGTCTACCAGTTCCCATGTCTTATTCTTCACTATAGACAGTATTTCATCGTCGCAAGCATTCCTCCATATCTCTTCTTCACACGCCTCATCGTAGTTGAATGGTTCCTCGTTCAACATAAGTAACAATCGTTCTCCCTCGACCTCAGATAAATATATATAGTCTTCTAGGTAAGCAGGAGCCTTACTGACCCTAGTTGATCTTCGCAGTACCGGCTCTGCTTCTTGCTCTGTTTCGGATTCTGTTTCGTTATCGTGATCGTCGTTCGATGTTGGTACTTGAGTTTGATCTTCTTCTTTAGTTTCTTTGACACTCTCATCTATATTCCCTTCATCTTCTCGTATGCCATTGTTCCCAAAGTCTCCGAAAGAGAGCTTGAATGATCCGAGAGCAAGAGTCTCATCGCTTGTAGAGACATTCCAGTTCCAGCTCTTTTGCTCATTGAACACAACGTTTCTACTTACCACTACCTTCCGAGTCATTGGATCAAACAGTCTGTATGCTTTGCTCCCTGGTTCTGTTCCTAAATGCACGAGTATCCTTGATCTGTCGTCTAGCTTTCTTTGATGTGGAGTATCAACCTTTACATAACCGATACATCCGAATACTTTGAGATGCTCGATATTAGGCTTACGACCTTTTAGAGCTTCATACGGTGTCTGGGCTTTGAGAACTTTTGTTCCTACCCGATTGATGATATAAGTGGCGTGTCTGACTCCCTCTCCCCACAGATAGTTAGGTACACTCATGTGCTTGAGAATGCTCCTTGTCATCTCCATCAGTGTTCTGTTTCGACGTTCTACCACTCCGTTTTGTTGTGGTGAATATGGAGCAGTTAGGTGTCTGTTTATTCCCGTTGTCTCGCAGAAATTCTTGAACTCATTTGATGTGAACTCACCTCCCCTATCGGTTCTAAGTGTCTTTATAGACTCTTTTATTTCTCCTTCAACCACTGTTTTGAATACTTTGAACTTTTCTAGAGCTTCACTCTTTTCCTTTAACAGGATTGACCACATATACCTTGAGTAGTCATCGATAAGAACAAATATATATCGGTTCCTTCCTGCTGTAGGAGGTGTGATAGGTCCACACAAGTCACCATGAATGAGTTCCAACGGCTGAGTTGCTCGATACATGGTGGAGCTAGGGAATGGAGCTCTGGCGTGTTTGCCAAGTAAACACGAAGAACACGTTTCTTTGTCAACGTTTAGACTTGGCAAACCTATTACTAATTGCTCTTTCATCATCATTCGCATAGAGCTTGCTCCAATATGACCTAACCGCGCATGCCATATACTACTTTCAGATTGAGCCTCCATCTTAAGACACTTAGCTTCCACGATGTTCATCAAGACTTTATACAATCTGTTTCTCGACCTCTTAGCTTGTACTATAAGTTTTCCTTGCTTGTCATGGAGGAACAGATATTCTTCTTTCATTCTCACTTCACAACCTGCCTCTGTAGCCTGTCCAAGACTAATAATACTGCTCTTTAAATCTGGTATGTAGTAAACATCAGCCAAGATCTTCTTATCCCTGTTTTGACTTACAAATAGTATGGAACCTTTGCCTTTTATGTCGATTCTTGAGTCATCCCCAAATATCACCTTTCCTGTCACCGAATAATCAATGTTCTTGAAGTACTCATACCTCCCTGTCATATGATTCCTCGCCCCATTGTCGAGATACCAAACTCTGTCACTGTCCGAACTATCATCAAACTCCTTGGGGTTTACGTTTTTTTTCATTTAGGTAGACTACTTCGTGCATCAATAACCTATCAGCCTCTTGTGTATCATCTGTTATCTCCTTGATTCTGTTTTCGTATGTCTCTTGAAGCTTCAGAAGTCTATCAGGACAACTGGACGCAAAGTGTCCCTTATTGTCGCACCTAAAAAATGTAATTCTTGGTATGTCAAACTCCTGATAGGATCTTCCTCGTCCTTCCTCTTCCATATGAACGTCCTCCTCTTCCTCTGTTTCGAAACTCTCCATTGTAGTCTCTATTATCTGAGTTTGCATACATAAGCTTACTCTGTTCTTCATGACCATCTTCATCATCCTCTCCAACCCGCTCCTCATAAGCTTTGAAGATATCATTGCTTTTAATCTACCAATGATATCTTCAAAGCTTGTTACCTTAAGATCAAGTACTTGTTCGAGGGACGCCACGATGTGTATGTATTTCTTTCTAGGTAGACTCTTGATAAATTTCTTGACGAGCTTTGTTTCCTCAATGTTTTCTCCTAAAGATGCAGATTTTGAAGAAATCTCCGATAGCTTGCCAACGAAGTCATCGATTGTATCGGTTTCCTTCATCTTCAAGCGATCAAATTCTGCCATTAGGGTTTGTAAACGAGCTTCTCTAACTCTGTCTGCTCCTAGATGTCGGGCTTTAATGGCGTCCCAAACCTGCTTTGCGGTATCTAACTCTCCGACCTGCAGGATAAGCGCTTCTGGAATGGATTGGAAAAGAAGAGCTGTGGCCATATCGTTTTTTTCAGGCTCGATCGTCTCACTTTCAACGGTTTCCCATACTTTGTGAATCTTGAGAAGAACCTTCATGCGCATTGCCCAAACTGTATAGTTAGTTGATGTTAACATTGGACACTTTATGGATGATGGCCCTTCTCGTGATGTCTCCCATCTTTGTTGAATCTGATTTCTGATTTTGCTCTGATACCAATTATTGGCTAAACTCACAAGATTATAGAATAACTTCTTTATTAGCTTAAGAAAATCTCTCAAAACTTAAGCTCTCACAATAATCTCTCTCACTTATAAGTTCATGTCACAACTCAACATCTTCTTATATAGAGATCTTAAAACTCCTAAACTTAATAGTAAAACCTTTTATCCTAATCCTAATACAAGTAGGATTAGTATGACTTGAGTTTCAAGCTACTTTCAAGTTTATCTCTAACATATTAAAAGCAATGGCAAGTTCCCGTTCCGATATTCAGACTGTCTTCAGAAAAAAAGTATGTGTTGTTCAACTGGGTGGCATCAGAAGTGAAGTTCCCCGATGGGTATGTTTCAAATCTCTCTAGATGTGTTGAAAATGGTCAAAAGTTCTCCGGGATGAAGAGTCATGATTGTCATGTCTTTATGCAACGACTACTGCCCTTTGCATTTGCGGAGCTACTTCCAACAAACATACATGAAGCACTTGCAGGTACGTAGTGTATTATATCACAATAATTTTATAACGGTCTAGTTTGCAAAATAATATATGACTAACAATGTGTTTGATTGTTTTTGGAATATAAAAGGCATTGGAGCATTTTTCAGGGATCTGAGCACACGCACTCTTAAAGAAGAAGTTGTGGAACAGCTTCAGGAGAAAATTTCCATCTTATTGTGCAACTTGGAGAAGATATTTCCTCCTGGATTTTTTGACGTCATGGAGCATCTAGCAGTCCACCTCCCATATGAAGCATTGCTTCGTGGACCTGTACATTACGGATGGATGTATCAGTATGAGCGAGCCATGAAATATTTGAAGGTAAAAGCAAAGAGCCTCGCCAAAGTTGAAGGTTCTATAATTGCTGGAAGTTTGATGGAAGAAGTTTCTCACTTCACATCGTACTACTTTGCGTCAAAAGTACGTACCCGGAGAAGAGCTCCAAGAAGATATGATGATGGTGGGGTTGCGCCAACATATGCAGTTGCTGGTGTTCTAGACATCTTTAGCCAGATTGGACGACTCGGTGGGAAGTCTAAAGAGGTTTGGTGGTCGAGTGAACAACACGCTTATAGTGCACACACCTATATTCTACTCAATTGCGAGGATCCATTGATGCGTTATTTTGAAAGGTAACATATATGGACACTTCAAAACATATATAATTAATTATATAATTGCAAGAGATTCATTCCTATGAAATGTGATTAATTTTACAGCCTATTTGGTTTTCAAGTCGAAGAAACATTTCCTGGTATATCCACAAGTGACGTAGACAAAAGGAAAGATCAACACTTCATTAAGTGGTTGCGGAATCAGGTATTATAACTCAAACTATTTTTTCATACATGATCTGTATTTTAATGTTCTCTTTACTTTTGTAGGTTGATTATGACGACGATGCAGATTATCCGAAGTGGTTACACGAAGTAATTCAATCTCCACTTGTAAAGGTCACCACATCACAGATGTATTTCACATGAGGCTATACTTTTCACACATATGAGTATGGTAGACAACGGGCGACCAGTAACTATGGAATATGTGTGAAAGGAGAAACAAATTTCTACGGGATCTTGACGGAGATTATTGAAGTCGAATTTCCAGGGATACTGAAGATGAAATGCGTCCTCTTCAAATGTGAATGGTTCGACCCCGTCGTCAACAGAGGTGTTCGGTCTAACAAATTTGGTGTAGTTGATGTCAACGGTGGACGACGGTACAAAAAATTCGAGCCTTTCATCTTAGCTTCACAAGCAGACCAAGTTAGCTTCCTTCCATACCCTTGGATGAGAGATTCGGGTAAAAATTGGTTAGCAGTGATCAAAGTTACACCTCGAGGACGAATCATCAGTGGAGAAGAACCACCATTGCAAGAAGAACAGATAAATGAAGTCGAGGAACCTGAACAAGAAATTGATGACATCCTTCTCATTGATCTGCATAATCACGAATACGAAGATCTTACCGATAATGCCACGGACGAAGCTGTTGAAGACGAGTTTAATGAAAATCATGATATTTCTAGTGATGACGAGAATGTCGATGTATCCGATTGATGTATTTGATTTTGTGTAGTTTGTTTTATGAATAAGGTAATGTGAGAGTTTGTTTTATGAATAAGGTAATGTGGGAGTTTGTTTTATGAATAAGAAAATGTGGGAGTTTGTTTTATAAATAAGTAAATGTGGGAATTGTGGTTTGGAATGGAAATAAAGATGGGGTTTGGAAAATATGAAGTAGAAG
Source organism: Brassica napus (assembly GCF_020379485.1). Classification (NCBI taxonomy): domain Eukaryota; kingdom Viridiplantae; phylum Streptophyta; class Magnoliopsida; order Brassicales; family Brassicaceae; genus Brassica; species Brassica napus. The sequence goes on from NC_063446.1 coordinate 73,610,905, forward strand.
ATAAGGAATATGGGGTTTGGGGTTTTGGATTTTAGGGATTTAAACATACTACTCGTTAATTCCTCGTAAGTTGATGTCGAACTTACGACGTAGTCCTCGTTTATTCCACGTAGGACAGAATCGTCGCAAAGGACTCGTTGGGTAACGTGGAAATAACGACGAAATTAAAAAAAATAAAGAAAGCAAAACCCGTTAATTCCACGTAGGACGGAATCATCGTAAACACCTCGTAACATATATCGTCGTAAACACCTGGTAACATAAATCGTCGTAAACACCCCGTAAAGTAAATGACGAACGCGACACTCTTTAATTCCACGTAGGACGGAATCGTCGTAAACACCTCGTAACATAATTCGTCGTAAACACCTCGTAGTGTAAAAACTAGAAAAAAAAAAGAAAAAAAAAGATATACCAGATTTACATGTGGCAAGACTTCCAGCAATTATAATACTTAAGTCTCGCCCACATAAATTCCAATATCTTCTTCTCTTCCTTTTTTTTTCTCAAATATTTATAATTTGAATAGGAATTGATTTGGGAGTATGATGTGAGATAGATAGGGTGTGATTTGGGAGTTTGTGTGTGGGTTGAGAAGGAGAGTTACGGGTATATTTATAGGGAAGCTTTCCTTGGTAATTCCACGTAAGCTAAATCGTCGTAACTTCCTCGTATATAATAACACGGGACTTTGTAATTCCTCGTAACTTCCTCGTACAATAAAACGCGGGCCTTTGTAATCTGTCGCTGTTTCGTCGTAAAAAAAAAAACACGGGCCTCTGTAATTCGTCGTAAACTTACGAGGAATTTGCGACGGTATGTAATCTTATATATACCCCCGAGCGCTCACTCTTTCTTTCCTCTCTACTTCCTCTCCACTTCCTCTCCATTTCGTCCCTGTTTCGTTGCAATGGTAAGCCTCTCTAATTCCTCTCTAATTTAGTTAGTTTAGGATAGATTAGGTGGTTAGTATAGGGAATTTAGATAGGTTTACGGATCTTATGTTATTTAGTGTTGATTAGGTGGATAATGTTGGAAATATACTGTTGACGAAAATTTAAAAAATTAAATTTTTTTCTCAGGTTCGAAAAGGTAGACTTACTGCCCATTACAGAGAGATGTTCGGTGAGCCGGGTAGTCGTTTAAACCCGTCGTCTTCTTCAGCTCCCGGTTTTTCGGGTCAGGAGACTATCCCCGAGACTCAGTACACTCAGAGAGTCTCTGGGTCTCCTTCTTCTAATGCACCATCGGTTCCTCATGTGCCTCCCCCGATGGCTCATCCGACGATGCCTCCTCCTGTGCCTCCTCTGATGGCACCTCCGGCGATGCCCGCCGAAATTCATCCCGATTTGATGGTGCCTCCGAGTGCTCCTTACTCGCAGTACACTGTAGAGGACATTCTCCGTCTGCCAGGCAGAGAAGGTTTACCAGTCATCGACCCCGACCGACCGGACGGAACTTAATTTGTGGTATGTTACATTAATTTTTTTTATTCAATTCGTTTAAAATTTTTTTATAACATTAAAAAACAATTTATATTTTAAATTTGTTTTTTTCCAGGTTTGGGGTTGACAATTGTCTTGCATCGGACGTAACCGACACGATCAAAGGTTACTTTTCCATGGCACATCTGAACTGGAGTAAGATGTCTCACTACGTCAGAAAGATGTGGTTCAAAATTTACGCTGTAAGTTTCTATTAATTAAATATATATATATACTTTAATTTTTTCATGATTTCTATAAATTTCTTTTTAAAAAACTAATTATTAATTTATATATTTTTTCCAACAGCAAAAATATCATTGGGCTTTGGGGATCACTGAGACGGTGAGGAAGAAGCTTGTCGCGAAGGCAAAAGTTCGCTTATTGGACACGGTCTCCAACTGGAAGGGTGACTGGATCGTGAAGAGGTATGAGCGTGGCAAACCCGCTGAGCTCACCACGGATGTGTGGGATGGCCTCATCCGATATTGGCGTCTTCCTGACTCCATTAGAGTCGCCCAGTCTTGCTCTAACTCCCGTAACACGGTCGATGAGCACAGGAACGGGCCGATGCTTCACACTACGGGCCAAAAACCCACGCCGGTGTCCGTTTGGAAATGGTAATTAAATCTTTAATTAAATACAATTTTTTTATATATTTATAAATTTTAATATTCTAACTTTCGTAAATATTTTTTAGGAGAAGACCCACAAGAACAAGGCGGGCGTATTTCTAGATGGCAAGTCCGAGCAAATCTACAACGACTTGGTTGTTCGGGTTGAAGACCGCCAGATCCAGCTGACTCAGCAGTCCACCGATGGATTACCCGTCACCTTATCCACACCTGAAGTGGATAAGATTTACGAGGAGGTAAATTTTCTAAAATTTTAAATTTTTTTATTATTTATTTAATTTTTAACTTTAAATTTTTACTAACAATATTTATTTTTTGTTTTTAAGGTTGTCCCTAAAAAAAGGACGGACGTTGGGGATTGGTTCCGTCAACGATGTTCCGAGAACGACATCGTCTTATGGTCAGCGTAGAGAGTCCGAAGAGCTGCGTAGAGAGTCCACTGAGCTGCGTAGAGAGTCCACTGAGCTGCGTCACGAGTTGACTGCGACGCGATCTGCGTTCACAGCTCGTGTGGGTGGACTCGAGGGCTTGTTGGACGTTGTAGCGGCCACAAATCCGGACTACTACTTGATGCACCTTCCCCATGCAAAAACCATATGTAGTAATTTGGTCTAAATCCTCTATTATATAAATGCCTCTTCACAGTATCTATTTCTAAATATGGCTCGTTCTTGCATTTTCTACAGGGACAAAAGATTTTACCATGCTCCCTTGCGAATGGTTGATTAGTTGCATGTTGTAAAAATCCTCGTAGTCCAGTACGATACTCTTTCGTTACTTCACCAGTCTCCGGATCCTTATGATTGTACATCCATGCCCGTAGCGCGTATATTTCTTGGCCAGACGCCATTTTTCACTCAACTTTTTATTTTTTTCTTACTCACAACTCACGGCAAATATATTTATCTCAACTTTTTTTTTCTTTCGTTTTTTTCTTTTTTCTTTCGTTTTTTTTCCAATGGTCGCTCACTTCTCACAGATGCTATATATAGACATCTGAAAAATATTTGCAAGACACTTGCAAGGGAATTGCGACGGCAATTGCAACGGAATTGCGATGCCTTTCCCCTTTGCAAGGGATTAGCGAGAGAGATTTGTCCCTTGCAAATATTAGTTACACTTAGAAAAAACGTGTATCACCAACCTATACGTTTTTTTACGAGATTAGTTACACGAAACAAAAAACGTGTTCACCAACCTATCTGTTTTTTTGCGACGGAATTGCAACGAACATATATGGTATTGCAGTTCTCACGCAAATTCCTTGCAAATTTGTAACGGATTTGCGACGATAGCTTCTATCGCAAATTTGCGACGGGTTTGCGTGAGTTTGCGGAAAAGTCTCGCAAATTGGTAGCAATTTTGCGAGGAAACTATTTTGATGCAAATTCGCGAGCGTTTTGCGAGGAAAATTATTTTCGTCGCAATGCCCTTGCGGATCCGTTGCGAATTTGCGAGGAAATTTTTCCCTTGCAAATTTCCCTTGCAACAGGCGTGCTTTCTTGTAGTGATATTATTAAAACTGAAGTACATTTCGGTACTGTTTGGAAACTTAGATAGTAGATTAAATGAAAGTTGTATGAAAACAAGGATAGCATATTCAATATATTTTTTTATTTACATATTTAGTCACTTATTTCTTTCTCATTTACAGATTTTGTCGTTTAAAAACTTGGATAGCAAATTCTTTGGAAACACGAATATCAGATTAAATATTTCTTTTTTATTTACACATTTAGCCATTGTATTTCTTTCTTATGTACAAATCTGCCACTTCACTTAAAATCAAAAAATTAAATTAATTACAATGAATTGTTATTTCTTTTTGCTGAAAATAAAAACACAAACTGTAATATATAGTAGGGTTTTTGCAGAATTGACCTATAACTTAAAGTCAAACACAAAACTAACCTCCTTTTTTTTTGAAAATTGGTTTTGCCCTATTCACCCCACAAGTTCATATAATTTACGAAAATGCCATCAATTTTTTTTTTCTTTTTTTTTCGAAAATGACATTTTTACTCTCTCACCCTCATCATCTTCAAGTAATTACAAGATTGCCATTGTCATCAATACCACAACCACCATGAACAACCAATTTGAAGCTCTTAATGCTCCCAAAATCGATTTACCCTTCTTCTTTTTCCATTCTTGTGAACTAAACACAACATATCTCTCACTTTTTCTCCACAATGAGCTAAAAAAAACCAAGATTTTGATTCTAAATTTTTTATGGTTCATAGAGTCATAGAAGCTAACGATTCTGGGTGGGTTACTTTCGTTTGTGATTCTGTGTGCTTGGAGAAGCCTTATGTATGCTAAGGAACTTATCTCACCAATTTAAGGTATGACATCGAGTTTTTTTCCAGATCTGTTCGTCAGACGACTTACTTGGGAAGTCGTCTGGCTGTAGACAACTTACCTGGAAGTCGTCTGGTCAACGCAGAGGTTATTTTTGCAATTGACTTTGAAATCTGTAACCTGAGACGACTGAAAGTTAAGTCGTCTGTTTTTGTTTGGTTTCAAAAAAATTTCCAAAGAACCTAGACGACTTACATTTCAGTCGTCATAGGTTAGTTTTGCATTTGACTGGATAATTTCAGAAGTTTGACTTCCCCAGACGACTTACATTTCAGTCGTCTGGCGAAAATTAAAATAATAATATTTTTTTAAAAGTAGACGACTTACAGTTAAGTCGTCATAGGTTAGTTTTGCAATTGAAAAAAAAAACTTCAAAATTTAATTATACACAGACGACTTATACTTCAGTCGTCCACGAGACGACTTACTTGTAAGTCGTCCAGGATTTTTTTCTGAGATTCTGGTCAAACCTCGTAAATCCTGGACGACTTACATTTCAGTCGTCTCGTGGACGACTGAATTATAAGTCGTCTGTATATAATTAAATCTTGAAGTTTTTTTTTCAATTGCAAAACTAACCTATGACGACTTAACTGTAAGTCGTCTACTTTAAAAAAAATATTATTATTTTAATTTTCACTAGACGACTGAAATGTAAGTCGTCCAGAAAAGTCAAACTTCTGAAATTATCCAGTCAAATGCAAAACTAACCTAAGACGACTGAAATGTAAGTCGTCTAGCTTTTTTGGAGTTTTTTTTTAGCCAAACAATAGTAGACGGCTTATTTTCAGTCGTCCGAAATAACAGATTTCAAAGTCAATTGCAAAAATAACCTCTGTGTTGACCAGACGACGTATAGTTTAGTCGTCTGGACAACTTAGATTGAAGTCGTCCGCGTCTTCTCCGCTAGTTTTTAAGTCTTCTACGTTAGTTTTTGAATAACTTGTATTTTTAAGAGTGATAAGTAACTTCAAGATATGTAAAACTCATATTTACAAAATATGTTCTCTCCCTTAGTTTTACTAAATTTGACTAAGTTTTTCAACGCAAACTTATAATAAAATATGATATGCTTTGACTAGTTACTATTGTTTGTTTCCATCTCTTAAGTATTATTGTTATAGACAATAATGATGACTATTGTTATGAGTTGGAAGAAGGGTTAAAATACTTCTTAAAATGTTGTATCAATATAAAGCTACCAACATTCTTGTTTATTAAGATGAGAAAAAGGCCATTGGAGTTTATTATTGCATATGAGAGATCCAAAGATAAGAAAAAGGCTACTGAAGTCTATTATTTCATTGATTTGTAAATGTGTAAACACATTGTTAGCACATTTAATACATCTTGGAAAACATTATTACTGATTTTACAAAAAATTCACAACTAAAAGAGTAGACATGCAATTCACAAAACAGACCACAAACAAAACTATTATAGATCATTCCTCTACAAAGACAAGCTTGGATTCCACTTGAGTAGACAAGACCACACGACTTTTAAGAAGTCCAGACGACTTCTAAGAAGTCCAGACGACTTCCAAGAAGTTCAGACGACTTTGTCAGAAGACTTTTAGGAAGTTCAGACGACTTCCAGACGACTTTAAAGGAAGTCCAGACGACTTTACAGGAAGTCCAGACGACTTTACAGGAAGTTCAGACGACTTTGTCAGAAGACTTCCAAGAAGTCCAGACGACTTCCAGACGACTTCCAGACGACTAACAGGTAAGTCATCCCCGAAGTCTTCCAGATCTGAAAAACCTGCATATTAAATCCAGATCTGAAAAACCTGCATATCCAAAAACGTTCAAATGGCTTAAAAACAGAAAAAAATGAGTGAAAGATTAGATAAATCTACCTTTACAGAACACACAAAAATACATATCTAAAAATAATAGATCTACCTTTAAATTAGTGGAAGATGAGTACCATCTAATTAAAAACCTGCAAAAAAGATAGATTAGTAAGAAAGACATGAGACAAAACTGGAAAATTCATATAAAGTTTGGTGTTTTCAAGTCAAAGAGATTAGAGTGGGTTTGGAGAGTTTTAGTTTGGGAAAAAAGTAAGAACTTTATACAACAAGAAGTTCCCAAATGAAGAAAAATCAGACATAAGAACTTACCAAAACGCTCAGATCTATTATGAAAGGGAGACTTCGTCAGAAGACTTCCATGAAGTTCAGACGACTTCCTGGAAGTCCAGACGACTTCCTGAAGTCCAGACGACTTTCTGGAAGTCTAGACGACTTCCTGGAAGTCTAGACGACTTCCTGGAAGTCCATACGACTTTGTCAGAAGACTTCCAAGAAGTCCAGACGACTTCCAGACGACTAACAGGTAAGTCGTCCAAGAAGTCTTCCAGATCTGAAAAACCTGCATATCAAATCCAGATCTGAAAAACCTGCATATCCAAAAACGTTCAAATGACTTAAAAATAGAGAAAATGAGTGGAAGATTAGATAAATCTACATTTATAGATCACACAAAAATACATATCTAAAATTAATAGATTTACCTTTAAATTAATGGAAGATGAGTACCATTTGATTAAAAACCTGTAAAAGAGATAGATTAGTAAGAAATACATGAGACAAAACTGAAAAATTCATATAAAGTTTGGTGTTTTCAAGTCAAAGAGATTAGAGAGAGGTTGGAGAGTTTTAGAATGATGAACATTACATTTTTGTTGCAGCCATTTGAGAGGAGGAGAGAGAATGTGTAAATTTTTCTTTATATAGGGAGACAAAAAATCCAATTAGATTAAATATTTTTACTCAGACGACTTCCTGGACGACTTACATTTCAGTCGTCTGGTGAAGAAATTAAAACAGACGACTTACATGTAAGTCGTCCAGAAGAGTTTAATATTTTTAGCGGGAAATTAAATATTTTTAGCGGGAAACTAAAATAGAAGACTTTCCAGACGACTTACAAGTAAGTCGTCTGGTTTAAATTATTTAAGCGGGAAAATAATTTTTTAAAAAATTTTAGGCGGGAATATTTGGACGACTTACATGTAAGTCATCTGTTTTAATTTCTTCACCAGACGACTGAAATGTAAGTCGTCCGAGTAAATTATTCAACAGACGACTAAAATATACGTCGTCCGAGTAAATTATTCAACAGACGACTGAAATATAAGTCGTCCACACCCTAAACATAACCCCTAAACTTAATTATCTAATTAAAGACTTCATAAAATCAAATCAAACTTGAAAAGTGTTTACTATACACATAAATAAACACATATAGGTGAAAACTAATTTTTGAAAAAAACATTTTAGTTTTCCAAAATCTAACCCTAACAATACATACAATACTACAACATATGTTTGCCAAACTCCTAAACCAAAGTATTTCATGATTCACTACTTCCACTCATCTATCTTCAAAACAAATCAATTTTATCATATCTTAATTTATATCACTTAAAACTGTTTATAATTACTTGATTTTTATTTTTCACGAATCAAAATATTTTTTTACAAGATTTGTAAATTATTTTTAAAATAAAACGGTACCAGACGACTTACACTTCAGTCGTCCAGACGACTTCCAACATCTCAGACGACTCAGACGATTTACTAGGGCTATATTCGTAAAAATGGCTTCTGTTTTTTTGTTTGGTCACAAGGGGCTGAGCTGTAATTTCACTAGGCTTTTAGGTTAGTTTTGCATTTGATTCAAGTTTGGGTATAAGTTTGGGGTTAAAACCAAGTTGTGGGTTAGTTTTGGCAAAAACCCCTATATGGTATATATTAATCTGCTATAATACAATTTTCAAGAAAACCAAATATCATAAAATTAATAATAATTCATAAAAACCTACTGTAAAAAATTAAATCATTTTTAAATAAATAAACAAAAAAATCAATAGGTTAATATATGATTATTACAATTACATTAAATTGCATCAAGTTATAAAATTATAAATATAATATTACGTACAGATAAAAAATTATTATCAAACATCTATATTATGATATAATATATTCTACTCTAAATATATTTTACAAAACATAAAAATATAAATGGACATTTTATAAAATCAATGGTTTATAAATTTACATTGAACGCAAGTTAAATCCAACATCCGCGCGGGGACGAGGATTAATAATTATTAACTAAGTTCTGATTATTTGTGGCTATATAAAATACGCGGCTTCAAAACTTTTTGTGGCTACCCATAGCAAAGAGTATAACATTACATGCACATATCACTACTAAAAAATTATAGTATATATGTAATACCAATTTTTTTATAACATTTACAATGTTCTATGGAATGTTAAAATCATTTTTCAAATGTAGTAATATAATCGAATCAGATTCCATAATACCGAGAGACTACATATGCATTATATATTATTATGCTATTTAGTTACATAAACTATCTACGATTGTTGTTAGTTACATTATATATGCATTATGTTATTTAGTTTTAGACAAACCATTTGGTCTAAAAATTTTTTGGTTATAGGTGGATCAAATTTTAAGTTCATCTATTTCTAGATCGGAATTGTAAAAAATATTAGGAAAACGAGAGACTTGAAAAACAATCTATAGATTGCCAACATTATAACTATCGTGTAAATGTTCTAAATATAAAAAGTAGAAGTTCAAAGAATAACAGTATGCCATAGTGTATAGCAACATTATAACCATAAAAGTATTGTAGGCATAAAAGTTAATGATTCACCACAACACTACAAAGAAAACCCATACCTTATTTTTTAACAACTTTTTTCTAAGTGATAACCACAAAGGACGATAAATTTATTTGGGGGCAGAACAATACAAAGAAAAACCCATTATTTTTCAACTATCTTTTCCTACGTTATACTTAAACATGTTTTTCTAAAAGTTTGATTAAATGTTTTATCATAGGTTATTATTACACAAAACAATATATTAAAAATCAAAAATCAATATGTCACTTGATTGTAGGATGAATATCCGGGGCCGGCTCAATGTATTTTTGGGCCTTTGGGTAAAAAAAATTGGATCCGTAAAACTTAGATTTTATTCAATTTATCACTAAATTAAATTCTATTGAAAATACATATAACATATTTTTAGGCCCCTACAATTTATTTTTCTAAAAAAATATTTTATTTTATATAAAAATATGTATGTATACAAAAAAATCAGGCCCTATATAAAACGGAGGGACATGAGATTGGATCCGGAGATATCGCACCAGTTGTCCTCCCCCCCCCCCTAGAGCCGGCCCCGTGGATATGAGTGGAGTTATAAAAGAGTCACTTGTGTTTATCTAAAGTTGAAAACTATACATTTAGTTTGTGTTTATCTATAAAATAATTAGATTTTAACTATACAGGAGATGTCTTGCCGCGTAAAATTTTCTAGAATCACACATGCTACAAATTTGTTTGTAAAAGCATCTCCAATGTATATTTCTATATTTTCCTCTAAAATAGAGATCTCTATTATAAATGTAGATTTACTCCAATGTATGCTTCTATAATAGAGTTTCTCTATTTTAGAGGAAAACATAGAGGAATCCTACTTTTTATTTCTATATTTAGAGATGAAAATAATAAATTTTTATATTTTCCCCTAAAAATATATGAACTTTATTATATAGGCATACATTGGAGCAAATCCACTTCTATAATAGAGTTTTTCTATTTTATAGAAAAATATAAAAATAGAGGTGGGTTAGAGATGGTCTAAGATATGCGAAAATTAAAAAGTAGACCCCAAAATTTTCGATTCCCGGGTAATTTTCTAAATGTTTCCCGGGTGTACTAATTAGAGCCACGTGGTTTACTTAACTCACAGCCAAGTGATTTTTAACTATAAAGTGAATACTAAGAGCATCTCCAAAAGAAATTCTATAACTCCAAATATAGAGTTTTTTGCTCTCCAAAAGAGAACTTCAAAACTTTAAATTTGAAGTTTTGAAGAGTGAAACTCCAAATATAGAGTTTCACTTTTCAAAACTTCAAATTGGAAGTTTCATCTTTTTATTTGCATTTTGGTCCTTAAAACTTTTATATCTCATAAATATTTCAAATTTGTTTTATAAATTTAAGTTTTACACATGAAATTAAATAAAAAAAATTAAAACAAGATTTATAATATTTTAAAACTAGAATTAAACAACAAGAATATTACAAAAACCCATAATAAAACTTATTAAAAAGACACATGAAGACATAATTATTACTCAAATTTAAATATTATAACAACACTAATAGTATGGTAAATTTGCTCCGGAACCTCCAAAATATTGTCCAAATAAATTTTGTGTAACTGAAGATGATTGTTGTTGTTGCTCTTGACGCATTTTTCGTATGATTCTTTCTTGTTCAGATCGAATGTATTCACGAATATTAACATCATCGATAGAAGCTAAGTTTTTTAGCAATAATTTATTTTCCTCTTTTACTTCTTTAAAAGCTAACTTTTTTGCTTCATTTTGCAGTCCTAATTCAATAATCTGATGACCTTTTTCCCTGCTTGTTGTGCTTTCGTTTAAAAGATCAAGGATTTTTTCGTTTGATGATATCAAACTATCAACAGCCATATTATGAGGATATCTGATTTCAACAATTTTTGGCTCGTAATCTACAAATAAAAAATAAAGAGGATCATTTCTTAATTTGAAATGCATTAGTTGATCATATATGGAAGCATTATGAAAATAATTTTATGGAATAATGTAATATTTGCTTGCAGTTTAATATTTTAATTATGTACTTTTATTTATAATTTTATATTTTAGTGTAAGATTTTTTTAAATTAATATTTCTATAATATTTATATATATGTTCATTTCCCTGAATTTATTACATCTCTTGTTGATTTGCAGATGAATTTCCACGGGGCTTTTCATCCGGGACTGCTACCCGAATGCGTCAAACTCGTCTACCTCCTGAAGCGACGAGACCAGCCACTTCCTCTGCTTCTCGACATCCACTTCCTAGCTTGGCGGCAGTGATGGGTGCGCCAGAGAGACGTAACATGCCCCTTCTCCATCCACAAAGGCTCAATGGAGGTTTATGGTGAGTTCAGTGTTTTAGGTTGTAGTAGCTCTAAGTATAAGGGTAATTGTTGCTGTGGTACATTTGTTTTCATCTGAGATTACATGACCACTTAGTTTGAGATTTGAAACAAAACGTTTCTCTGTTTTTTTGTTTTTGTTTTTGTTTTGTTTTGTTATAGTAGGTCTAAGTATATGGTTGCGTCTTCTGGTTTAGGTTTACATTTGGTCTTAGCCTCTACTAACAAAACGTTTGCTAATTGCTAGAGATACCAATAAAAAAGTTGTTTGCTTATCATTTTAAGTTCTATTTTGTTCTTCCGATGACTATTTATGTATTGATGCTAATTTATATGATCATTTTTGTAATAGGTTTCGCATAGATGATTGCATCCGGAAAGATGTAGTTGCAACATATCAATCGAACTTTTGGGTTCCATGGTGGAAATATGGTGCCACAGGAGAAAAATGATGCATGGTGGACAACTTTTGTGGTAGATTCTATGTTTTTTGCTATGATTTATGATTGATAGTCATATAACCTCTGTTCATTTGTTACTTTTACTTGTTGTTTTCTTGTAGCAAAAATACTATTGGGATCCTCAACATCACAGTGAGGTTCGTTCTCACTGGGAAGAAATTCACCAAAACTCAATCGGAGACCTTGTGAGCAAGAGGAGGAGATCAGAAGCAAAAAAAAAAAAAACCAGATTTCATTGGCCTAGCAGACTGGAACATGATGCTTGAGATTTGGGAGGAGGAGCCACACCAAAAGAGGAGCAAAACTAATTCAAAGAATGCCACTTCAAATCCAGATGGTTTAGGCACTCACCGTCATACTTCAGGATCAAAAAATCACACTCGTATTGCTTATGACATGGTTAGTGAGTTTTTATATTCAATCAGCTTTATTTTTTTATTACTTATAACATTTATGATTTATTAACAGCTTTACCTTTGTTTGTTGTTAGACGGTTGAGGCTGGTGGAGTAGCACCAGCATTAACTGCGTTAGTGCTTAAGACCCATTCTTCAAAAGATAACACCTGCATTGACAAACGAGCAGAAGGTTATGTGAAGGCAGCTGAAGCTCTTGCCTTGGAGCGATCACAAAGTGCCACTGCCACTGGTGAAAATGCCTCTGCACCCTCTACCCAGCAGCTCAATGCTGCTTATATTGAAGTAAGAAGCTCCTATTCTAACTCATATCCATCTTAATAGCATACTGCATTTGGTTTTGATAATGATCATCCATGGAATACTGTTTTTGTTATTCTAAACTCATTTGTCTTGTGTTTAATATACTTTCTTGTAGACGGCAACTAATACTAAAGGTAGAGTCTATGGGCTTGGTTCACTTCAGTATGTTGATGCTGACCCCAAGGAATCTCCGGCAGCTTCTCTACGTAGAAACGTTGGAGTTGATGGACGATTGACCACTGTGGAGGGTGTTGTGACTTGGTTGAAGGATGACGTTTCTGGGTTGAAAGATGACGTTCCTGGGTTGAAACAAAGCATCGACTTGTTGTTGAAGATGAATGGAGTGGATCCTATTACCCGTCAACCTATTCCACGTGAGAGTGGTGCATCTGCTCCAAGTCCCCATTCTGATTCTAGCCAAGAACTTAACCAGCACACTCCCACTCATTAGCACTTCATCTATCCTAGGTGTATTTTGTGTTTCCATGTGCAATATCAATCTCTAACATCATTAGATTTCTTTTGTAAAAACATCATTAGATGTCTTTTGTACTTGAAGAACATCCGTAGATGTCTTCTTTAGCTTAAAACTAGGGTCGGTCCGCGCTACGGGCGAGATATGCTTTACTTGTGATCTAGATTATTATTTTTTATATGATTTTGTGATTTTTTTTTTAGGTTTGCATTTGCAGAAAACGTATATGATATTCGTTTTTTAGAAAGTTCAAGGTTAGAGATTTATTTGTGATAAGATATATTTTGCTTGTTTATAATAGTTGTTTAGGTTTTATAAATTAATATGGGCTTCTGCTGTGTGACTTAGAGTCTGAATTATAATTGCTATATTCTTAACAGTTATGGAGGGGATTATATGATGTTTCCTATATGTCGTCACGCAATTTTTTTTTTGAGAAAGGGCTTGTTTTATTAAAGGATTTCTCAAAAGATTGGCGTCAGAATTGATATCGTATGTGATGATTATTGATTGATTAACGTAATAACCCGCATAGTGTTAACTATAATGGTAGTATTATTTATTTTTCCTTTTGGTCATAATTAAATTTGTGAGTGCTAGCTTTTTTATTGTGATTAAAACTGGACGGATGATGAGTTAATTATTAAATGTTTTATCATCGTACACATAGGCCTACGCACACACATCATCATTGTTCTTTCTTTATGTCAGCATGATTTTTAAAGTTATCTTAAATATCAAACATAACCCAAACACTAAGAGTTGAAAAGTCTATTGACTATTTATCCAAAAGAAAATAAGAAAATATTTATATTTAAAACTATATTTTACTATAATTTAAGAATCGTCGATGAGACATCGTTTTAATAATTTTACATGCTTCCCTGAGTTTAATAACCTAGAACCTTCTCCATTGCGAGCTTGGCGAGGTTAGGATCAGCTTTTCCCTTTTTGTTTTCTTGAACAACTTTCGTATGCTCGTTGATCTATTTCGCTAGAATCGTTTGTGACTTCTTCTCCGATAGAGCTTTGAGTATCGTCAGCCTTATCTCCGCTTTGACATGTTCCATCGCCGGCGGTTTTAGCTTCTTCGTGTTATTCACTGGCACCACTGTTGATTTCACCTTTTTGAGCCACCTGAGAACTTCTTCACCGCTTGAACCTCGACACAGCTTCTATCGCCGCATCATCCGCATTCAGATCATCAAAGTCTTGGCTTTTGGCTTCGTTTCGTTTTGGATTTCTAGTTTTGAATGAGTTATGGAAACACCAGAGAATTGGGGTGGTGATGGTTGTGATGAACAGGCCCGGCTTAAATATTAAATGGGCCCTGTGCTGAGTTAAATTTTTCTAATAATTCTAAGTATATCATTGTTTGTTACTTTCACAACTAAGACCCTAATATTTATACATTCTAACAAAATGCACTGTGTGCACTACCTCTAAGCCGGGATTGGTGATGAAGCGAGTTCAAGACGGCGGAGAAGATATATTCAACAACCTTTGAAAAACAAAAGAGAAACCATTTTTTCAGAACGTGAAGAAGTAGATCGGTATTTGAAAGTTGTCGTCGGCAAGCTTTCAAGTAGGCAAGGAGAAGGTTCGTAGTGGCCATCTTGGCGTTCGTGCGTCGAAGAGAATGTGAAGATTGATTTGTTGGAAGTGATGCATTTCATGGAATAAGAGAAAATCAAGTTTTCATGCGTTTTTTTTAGCAATAAATAAGCTTTTTAAATGCGCGAGAGTGGGGAAAGTGGGCTAAAGATTTAAATGCATTTTCTTTAAGGCGGTGACTATGTTCCGCATGAGCTTGTGACGTATGGGCTTGTTATTTGGTTTAATTATTATGGTCCATTATTAGAGATATCAACTATTACCGTAGCAATTATTATGGAAATCCATTATTACGATTGTCGCTATTAGTAGAAATTGCTACGGTTAATAGTTGTAGCCTTTTGCGGCAAAGTATCCACGAAATCAGTCTCAACCTGTTTGTGGAAAATAGCTACAAAAACTGTTTGCGGCTGTGTCGTGGAAACACATCTACAAATAGCTATATTTTTTCAATAGCCACTAGCCGTTAGCTACAAATTTTTGTTGTGGCTATTCGTAGCCATCAGCAAAATAGCCACGAAAATGAAGCGATAGCTACAAAAATGTCGTGGCTATTTCCAAATTTCTTGTAGTGTCTGCTTCCCTCCGCCTCTCCGCTTCTCTCCACCTCTTCGCTTGTCTCCGCCTCTCTCCTCCGATTTTCTGGTTCCAATTTCTCGTAAAGAAGAACCTTTCTAGTGGTATCACTACAAGAAAACAACGTAATTCTGACGGACATTCTGACGGAAAATGAGATCCTCGGAATATTCCGACGAATTTCCTTCCGAGGAAACCCAAATTTTAGGTTTTCTCGGAATTTCCTTGGAATATACCGATGAAATACCGAGAAAATCATATTCCTCGGAAAATACCGATGAATATCCGAGGATATATTATAGCCGTTAGAGAGCCGTTGGGGGATTTTAAAAATTCCGAGGAAATTTCGAGGAAAGAGCCGTTGCCGTCGGGATTCCGTCGAAATTTCCTCGGTACTGTCGGCAGCATTTCATCTATAAATACCTGCACCCCCCCCCCCATCCTCTTCATTCACTCCATTTCTTCATCCTCTCACATACTATATTTACACACGAATTTGATTGAAAAAAGCATGTCTTCTTCAAATTATTATCGTTCTTGGATCGATCGACCTCATTTGGATCCGAACACGAGATTGCTTACGGAAGAATACCAACGAGGTATAACCGAATTCATGGGGTTAGTTCAGCGACAACCGGAAGCAAAAATGGGTATGTTAAGATGTCCTTGCTCTAATTGTAAAAATAGAAAGATTATTAAAGAGTGGGATGTTTGAACTCATCTATATTTGAATGAGTTTACACGAAGTTACAAAATTTGGTATCATCATGGAGAAACTGATTATGAATATGGTAGTACTAGTGAACCTCAGCCTGCGGTTAGGTTAGAATAACCAATTATAATGGATGTAGATTATGGTGTAGGTACTAAGCAGATGGTAAATGATCATTTTAGAGGGGAAGATTTACCCAATGCAGAAGCTATGAGATTTTATGATATGTTGGATGCTGGAAAGCAACCCTTGTACGAAGGTTGCAGAGATGGTCATTCAGCTTTATCATCTGCAACAAGACTGATGGGCATTAAAACAGATTATAATTTGGCTGAAGACTGTGTGGATGCGATTGCTGATTTTGTAATACCTGAGGATAATGTAGCCCCTGGTTCATACTACGAGGTTCAGAAACTGGTAGCTGGTCTTGGTTTATCGTATTAGGTAATAGATGTATGCAACGATAACTGCATGAGTTATTGGAGGGCGGATGAACAGCGGGTTGCATGCAAATTTTGTGAAAAGACTCGTTATAAAGATACGAGTGGAAGATTTCCAGTGCCATTTAAAAGGATGTGGTATTTGCCTTTGACGGAAAGGTTGCAGAGGTTGTATCAGTCTGAACGCACAGCGCAACCAATGAGATGGCATGCAGAGCATTCAACAAATGGTGAGATTAGACATCCTTCAGATGCAAAAGCGTGGAAGCATTTCCAATCAACATGTCCCGACTTTGCGTATGAGAGAAGAAATGTCTACCTTAGATTATGTACCGATGGTTTCAGTCCGTTTGGCAAGAGTGGAAGACAGTATTCTCTATGGCCAATCATTCTTACACCATACAACTTACCGCCAAACTTGTGTTTGCGACGAGAGTTTTTGTTTCTCTCCATTCTCGTTCCCGGACCAGAGCATCCTAAGAGATCACTTGATGTGTTTCTTCAGCCACTAATATATGAGTTGCAACAACTATGGGCTCAAGGTGCTGAAACATACGATGTTTCATGTAAAGAAAACTTTCAAATGCGGGCAGTACTTATGTGGACAATAAGTGATTTTCCAGCATATGGTATGTTATCTGGATGGACAACGCATGGAATGCTATCATGTCCATATTGTCAAGATAACACTGATGCTTTCCAACTAAAACACGGAAAGAAAACGTGTTGGTTTGACTGTCACAGGAGATTCCTACCACCTGATCATCCATATCGTAGGAGTAGGAATTTGTTTACGAAGAACAAGAGGGTTTTGACAGTCCACCTCCGGAAATTTGTGGGGCAGATTTGTCGATACAACTAAGAGATTTTGGTGCAGAAAGGACGCTAGACCAAGGTGGACATGTGCATTATCCGGTAGATGCTGTTGGAGAACTACATAACTGGCACAAAAAGAGTATTTTCTGGGATCTGCCATACTGGAAGAATCATCTGCTGAGGCATAATTTAGATGTCATGCATATTGAGAAGAACTTTTTTGACAATCTCATGAACACGATCCTTAACGTTCAAGGTAAAACAAATGATAATTTGAAGCCAAGACTGGATTTAGTCGATATATGTGCTCGTTCAGAACTTCATGTTGATGAGAATGATAGGGCTCCTTTTCCCATATACCGACTTGATGCAGAGGGAAAAGATGCGTTCTTTGATTGGATTTCAAACAATGTGGAATTTCCAGACGGTTACGCATCTAATTTGCGTAACTGTGTCGACAGAGAGGAAGGAAAGTTTATCGGCTTGAAGAGTCACGATTGCCATGTAATGATGCAGCGCCTCTTTCTGTTTGCCTTCAAAGAACTATTACCACGGAATGTTCATGAAGCAATTGCAGGGATTAATGCTTTCTTCCGCGAGTTATACACGAGATCAGTGACTCTTGAAGGTATTGAAAATTTGAAGACTAACATAGCCGTGATTCAGTGCAACCTTGAGAAGATATTTCCTCCATCATTTTTTGATTCATTTTTTATGGAGCATCTTGTTATTCACCTGGCAAGAGAATTGGAACTTAGTGGTCCTGTGCAGTATAAATGAATGTATTTGTATGAGCGTTATATGTACCATTTGAAGAAGATGGTGAAAAATTATAGTAGGGTGGAAGGTTTTATAATCGCACATATGATAAATTTAGAAATTTCAAACTTTGTCGAGTTCTACTTTCCAGCAGAAGTGCAGACCAAAAAGAGAAAACCTGCTCGGCATGATGATAGAGGCAAACGGGCAACATATCATGTTACGGTTCCAGACATCTTGACAGATGTTGGACGACTTAGCGGAAACCAAAGGACCGTCGACTTACTGAGCAGGAGCGCAGTCATTTACAAACATATTTGCTCACCAACTCCGAAGATTTTCTTCAATATGAGAGGTAAATAAATTAGCTTACAAATTTTTATTTTAACAAGTTGAAATTTAAATCTTAATTAATTATATTATTGTCAACATATGTACATGATTTTCATGGTAGAAAAGCGGTTCGAATATAGATACGCCACAGAGGAGGAACTTGAAGAACTGAAGCAGAGATAATTTTTTGGATGGATGCTTACTTATGTGAGTGCTTTAAACAAATTAAAATATTATTTATCACATATTTATACTAATTCACATATATTGATATAACATATATATGTGCTATTAATAGGTGTCTGCTGGTGTGACCAGAGGTGAAACATTTGACGATTGGATACGTGAGATGGTGCATGGACCAGAGTATGTTGTGAAGTCATATCCGAGATTTTGTACTCGAGGATATGCATTCACAACTCAAAAGAGGAGACGTTCGAGTACGACTTATGATGCTGGCGTTTGTTCTGCATCTGGAGATGATGTATACTACGGAAACATACAGGAGATTATGGAAATCAAGTATCCGGGCATGGTTGGATTGCCCTGTACTGTTTTCTATTGTGATTGGTACGACAACACTCCAGATCGAGGTGTGAGAACAGATGCATTTGGTGTTACATCAGTACATTCGAGGCGAAAGTTGCAATATTATGATCCTTTCATTCTTGCTTCTCAAGCCGATCAGGTAATTAATATACATATATCAATTATTCATAATGATTCATCATCATGTGTATTAATAACACTTATTTACATATTAAATAAATTTTTTAATGTTACAGGTTTGTTATATCAAGTATCCCCGGGTTAGGAACAGAGATGATCCAAGGGTCACTATTACATCACTCAACCCAAGAGGCCGAGTTCAGGGAAGTTCTGAGCTGGAAGATCCACTACAACCAAGCACATCCGGCAACTTAAGTGCAGCAGAAGATTTAGCTGCAGTTGGCCTTGTAGTCGATTTAACCGACTTTGGAGAGGAAGCCGTCGTTCACGTGGAGGATGAACCAGAGATTGGAGAGTTTCACCAAGATCCAGATTCAGATTCATCTGGTGATGATGACTCGGAAACAGAGTAGCATCGCTTTTTTTTTAATATAAGAATACCGAGGAAATTCCGAGGGATAATAGGATTTAGGGATTTCCTCGGAATAGTCCGAGACTTTTCCGACGATTCAGGGCTTTGCTTTTAGTGTTTCTGTTTGCTCGGAAAAGCCTTGGACTATTCCGAGGAAATTCCGAGGAATGTCAAGTGTTCCTCGAAATTTCTTCGGAATATTCCGAGGAAATTCCGAGGAACTAGGGTTTTTAAACCGAAAACAACATTTTGCGGTTTGAATAACACTTATATAACCCTTATTAAGTGTCTTAGACTGATATGAAGTCAAAAGTTTGTTCCTTACCCTATAATAGACACTTTTCCAGTTTAAATTTGTTTGTTTTCTATTTCAGTCGGTTCCGAAGAAGAAGGGACGTTTGATCGGCTTGGGTCGTCGAGCCCGGTCGGTTCCTCCTTCTACACCACAACCCTATATTAATCCAGAAGGGCTTATGGACCAGTTGAAAGACATAGATGACCGCATAGCTGCGTTGGAGCAAAAGATGGCGGATCAAGAGGCGGGATGGGAGGCAACGAGGAAGCAGAATGAGCAAATGATGGAGATGATGAAGAGGATGTACCCGAAAGAGCAGTTCCCGTAGTTTCTTTTTTTTTCAAAAACTCTGAATGTTTTATTTTGGTTTGTACAACTTTGAATATTATCTAATATGTTTTCTATTTCAATTTTAATTTTATATTTTCGAATTTCAAATAAAATAAATAAATTTTTAATTTTAAAAAAAAAAAAATTTGGGAATATTCCGAGGAAGTGTATCCCTCGGGATATTCCGACGACTACTTCCTAGGATATTCTGAGGGACGTAGGTCCTCGAAATTTCCCGACGGATACACTTCCTCGGAATATTCCGAGGGCTCAAGTTTCTCGGAAAATTCTGATGGCCGAGGTTCGTCAGAATTTTTCGATACCTCTTTTCTCTCGGAATATTTCCGAGGACCGTTCCATCAAAAAGCTCCGAGGAGATACCAACGAACAGTCCTAGGAAATGTTTCTTTGAAATGTCCTCGGAATCTTTTATTCTCGGTATTCCCTCAGAATTTTCCGAAGAAATTCCGAGGAAATTGTACTTTCCGACGAGAATTTTCCGACGACAATTTTCGTCGGTATGTTCTCGGAATACCGTTATTCCAAGGACATACCGACGATATTAGTCGTCGGAATCCCGGTGTTTTCTTGTAGTAGTGTATCTCCTCCGGTTGATAATCCTAGACAACCTTTATCTTTGCATGTTGCTCAAATGATAAGGGTTTTTGTTGCTATGTGTTTGTGTTCCTCGGGTTCCTCTTTGCATGTTCGATTGTTAGGAATAATAGTGTTGTTGTTGTATTTGTTAACTCATTATGTGAACCGATTGAAGGAATCGGGTTCTTGACTTGTCTAAGTTTGATAGATTGATTTTTTTGTGAATAGATTTCGTTTGCTACGGGTTGATGAATTGATTTCTTTTGTGAACGGTTTGGCTAATTGATTTCATCTAAATTTGTTTAATTTTTGGCTTGTCTTCATCTCTGTTTCATTATTAAGTTTTTTTATTTGACTTGAACAATGTTAATGTTTGTGTTTGTGACTGTTGAACACTACAAGAAAACATATTTTTTACGAGGGCAATATACGTTGTAAATTCGTCGTAAACGGGTGTTACGACGAATTAACCTCGAAAGACGTTTCGTCGTAAAACGTCCGTCGTAAAGGAGGTTTCGTCGTAAATGACTTGTTACGTTTACGATGAAATATATTCCTCGTAAAGCGCAGGGCATCGTTTCGTCGTAAACGAGACGTAATATTTTGTGGTAAACTCCACGTAACGGTTTCGATGTAAAGCAGACGTAAATACTTTCGTTGTAAAGAACACGTAAACTTTTCGATGTAAAACCCTCGTAAATCTTTCGACGTTAATCACTCGTAAACATTTACGTGGAGTTTACATCGATTCTTACTAATATATAATAAATTTGAATATTTTTTTAACCTCAAATCTAAATTTGAATTTATTTAAAATTCAGAATTTAAAATAATTTTAATTTTAAAACGAAATATGAAAGTAAAAAACATATTTTAAAAAAGCATATAAAAGTCATACAATAATATTTAAATTCATAATACAAACCAAAATATAAAAAAAAACTACATATCATCGAAGTAGTCGGTGGGGTTGCTCGGTTGTTGACGGGTTGGATCGGACTCTTGGGGATCTCGTACTGGCAACCCAAGAGCGGTTCGTCTCTCACTCAACATTTTCTGTATAACCGGGTTTCCCACGGCCATCACGTCTAGCAAATCCTCAAGAGAGTCTAAACGAACCTGCTGGCTATCCATTCGAGCTTTCATCTGAGAAGTCTCTTCATCCCGTCTCGAAGTATATGACGAAGTTGCCCTTGCAACTTCGTTAACAGAGCCTATACCGACTATTCGCCCCTTCTTTTTAGGAGCCGCCTATAAAATTAAAACATATATTAATATAGTTAATTATGTTAAAATATTAAAAATAATGTAAACAAAAATTTTAAGTTGTACCTCTTCGAAGATTCTGTCGGCGTGTTCGGTGGACAATGTGACGGGTAATCCATCGGGAGACTCCTGGGTTAATTGCGTCTCCCGTTCTTCAATCCGATAAGCCACTGCTTGGAAGAGTTTCTCAGATGCAGGATCCACAAAAACTCCGTCGGATGTGGCGTGAGTCATCTTGAATAGGTCAGACAGAAATGGTAAGACTCTCGTCATCTCGAACTACAATTGTAATAGAGACATGTGCATGGTGATCAGGATTTACACAATTGTTATGGCTAAGACAAGTGTCCTCATATGATGATTGATCATCTTTCATTACAATATTTAAATAGTGTTAAAAACATATTGAATAATTGTTATATAACAAAGTTTTACACATGAATACACTCCACCGTAGAAGCCTTCTTAGTTCAGTGGTTTGATTAAGGGTTCATTAATGCTTCTACACCGGGAGGTCTGGGTTTCGAATCCCAGCAAATGCGAATTATACAGATTTATGGAGAAAAGCATATAGGAGATCTTCGGCATGGCGCAAAAAGTACCGTCATGCATGGATCTCATAGGACGGCTCATGATGATGCAGTCAGACGTGAATCCTCATAAGGCAAGTAGAATTGCCGGCTATAAAATCGTCTTGTAATATTTCTCATAGTTTATAATAGCATAATTAACCATCGACAAAAAAAAAGAATACACCCCACCCCATTTCACATCAAATAACATCTCTATTTATAGTAGTAGAACTAGGTTAAGACCCGCGCCTTTGCGCGAAATGAATATTATATATAAATTATTTTCAAGTATTATATATTTTTTACATATTATGAAATAATAAATATATATTGAATAATTAAAAATTTAGTAACTATTACGTATATAATTAAATTGGTACAAATACTTAAATAGATTTTATTAATCCAGACAAACAATTTTTTCTATTTTATATGGCATAAAAGTAAGTTTAATTGATATTAACATAGATGTATAGTATTTTTTTTAATATTGACATCTGTTAAAAAAAATTTATACTGATATAATTTTTGATCATTTGTATTTATTTATAAAAAAAATTTAAATCAATGATAACAGTAAAAAAAATTGTGAGATGTTTAATAGTTTTCGTAATTTATAATTTTAAAAATATTCAATGCAAAGTTAAAAATCTAAATATTAAGTTGTCAATAATTGTTCAAACTGTTTATCAAAAAAAAATTCAAAACAAATTCGAAATTAAAATACTTATGTATTTTATATGGTATATAATTTATTTTTTAAAACTATTAATATACATATATATATATATAATATTTATTAAATGAGACTTTCTAGTTATGTAATTTCGTAATCATTTTTATCTTGTTATAATATAAATTTTAAATCATGGATCACAAAAATTTCTATGTGAGATTTTTAATAACTTTAGTCATGAATATTCGTTTTTAAAAATTCAAAATATAACATATACGAAAAAATCTAAATTTTTATTATATAGTTAATGTAGTTGTTTAATTTATTTTAATAAGTTAAAATTTTTTAAAAATGATAGAGAATATACTAATTTTTATCAAATCTTTATTATTCAAAATCATTAATTGTCATATATACTTTAACCATATTAGGTAATTCCGTGATTTTTATTTAAAGAAACAATGAAGAACATTTATGATTAATTTATGGTTAGTTTAATAAAAAACTTATTATATATTATGGACCAACATATTTTTCTAAAGATTCTAAGAATGATTGTGGTGATGACATGTGGCTATAAAAATATGTTGTAATGCTTCTCTTTTAATATACTAGGGATTATGACACTTTAGCAATTGTAATAGAGATGAATGATCATCTTTGCACGGGTAACCACCTGTCTTGAAGATCATTGCGTTTGTTTGCAACGGATGCTAGCTACACTTCGAGAGAAACTAAAAGAACCTACGAATCTTACTTTGTCATTTGGCAAAAAAAAAGAAAAAACAATATTTAGTTTTATGTCTAGATGGGACTATTGCTCGTCTTTTATTCACAGGAGAATAAAGAAGCAACACGCTTTCTTTAATCCATTGATCTTCAGGTTTTGTTCTTCAATTTGCTACTCGGGAAATGCAACCTGGCAAACAGCGGGCGAGGTGCTCTAGTCTTGTGTTCGAACCCTCTAACACAGACAAAGCCTGCATTAGAGTTGTTAAAGAACAGTGTCAGTCCTATATGTGTGTATGCTATGTTAGTCATATAAGGAACAATGTGTTTCTCTGGGTAAGACGTGTACCTCTCCGGAAGCAGTACTGAATTTGTGCTGTCGACATACCTGCATGTACAGTATTCCACAAAACATTCAAGAACTTGACAAAGAGAAGGTGAAAGTTTCCAAAGTTGTGTTTTGGACATTTGACCCATGCGAATGCTTTACCTCTGAATATTGATGAGGTCGATGTCCCGAAGTAAACAGTTCTTCTCGGCAGGTCCCATAGCCAGTCTCGAGGAACATCGATGGGTTCGAGACTCGAAGCATGGTCTGCAAATACCTACAAGGAAAAAATGACGAGCAAGTATCAAGAATCAAAGTAAATATTGTTGTGTTTCTGACTTTATTTTTCACTTAACCTACTTCGTTCACTTGAAAATATGTGCCATTGAGAGGAAAGCGTCCTCTCATAGCAGTCCGACTAGGTACCTGTGAATGAAGAAAAAACATATAGTAACTTGTAGTCTCACTTCTCCCTTCTTATCAACACTACAAAAGATCTAGACAAATCTCACCAGAAGAGTTCCTATAACTGTCTGTGAGTTCGCTTCCCTCACGCTGTTGCACTCTGAACAAGCCTCGTCAAAGCACATTTTGCTAGACGCGTGCCCTCAGGCGGCTGAATCGAATTCGCTGTTTCCCCTGAAAAGCAAACAATTGCATTGGTTCGACGTAATCTCTTCCCATTTTCACTTGACAACCTCGAAACTTAAAATTTAACTCACACTATTTCAAATCCCTTTAAAACGTTAGTCCTAGCTTTACTTTCTATGCAACTGACGACACATGGAAAGAAACAGTGCAGCGTTTTACACTCACCTGGTGTCCAAATAGCTAGGAGATAAGGATTTGGGTCATCTGGTTCTCTTTTATCCATCTGCTTCATCAAATGAGGAATTTAAACAGTTTGTTCAAATGAAACACCTCGAGTATAGAGAGAATAAACGATTGACTTACACCGGCTAGGAGACGATGTGAATCCCGAAGCTCGTA